>NC_090888.1:67055434-67072934 GCF_036669925.1 Montipora capricornis | reverse complement strand
TTCTGTGTAGAGCGGATGGTGCTCTAGGTAGATGTTTAGCAGAGATCACAAGTAGTTTAGTCTTATCCTTGTTCAGTTTAAGACGGTTAACCAGCATCCAGTGATCAATCTCATGTACACAACGCTCGATGTTTCAAACAGCTAAAGCCCTATCCCCAAGTATAGTTGGCTGAAAGGACAAGTAAAGTTGAGAATCATTAGCATAAAAATGGTAAACAATGTCGGAAAGCGGAGAAGTATAAAGAAGGTACAAAATGGGTCCCAAAACTGAACCTTGTAGAACACCACTGCATGCGACTGGACAGATAAAATTGAAACCATAATAACGGCTTGCCACTGTCTCTAAAGCGCTCTTGAGGACGAGAAAGAGGAGTATCGTGATCAACCGTATCGAAAGCTGCGGAGAGGTCCAGAAGCTGATAAAAGTAAGATTAGAAACCGGACGATAGTTGGAAAACTGCGTATGATCCAAGGAAGGCTTCTTAAGGAGAGGGCGTAACTTAGCAACTTTTAATTGAGATGGCATTTGGCCAGATTGTAGCGAAGTATTAATAATTATGGAGATAAATGGTAGCAGTGTGTACAGTGCGTTTCTTGTGACGTAGCCAGGAAGAGGGTCAAGATCGCACGATTTGGAAGATAATTTCACTACACATTTGTGGACATCGGATCATCCAAAGGTGATCAGTCACATGCTACCAGCTATTTAGTAAAACATTTTGTATGAAGAAGGCTGGAAATCCAACGATGTAGTCACTAGCCAGTAGCAGTGAACTACTACTGACTGATCCTTTTTTTTATTAATGAAAAACAGATCTGCCTTAAGTGGGAATCGAATGTTAAATAACGACGGGGAACCCCATGGCTAACCAGTATCTTCACTGATTGCTCTGTTGTCAGGAGGGTTGTCGTGATGGTGTGTACACACCATCAAGAGGGTATTTTCAAATTGTTGAAAGAAGAGACGCGGAAACTCTTCTTCCCTTAATTCAGAGATGCGCTCTCCCGTGGACGGAGGCTCACACTTACGACTGGGCCGCATATAGGAGAGTAAATACGCTACCAAATGTCGCTGCCGCATCGAGTGGTCGTTCAAGCTCGTCATTTCGTGGATCCACGCACTGGTGTCCACACACAGAAAGCAGAAACAAGATGGAGTAGACTTAAACTTGGACAAGAGAGGAGAAAAAGCCAACGTAAAAGAAGACCTGAAGAGGAGGTGGCCCGGATGTCATCATGCGTAACTTCATAGCGATCTTACAACTGCAATTTCCCGTGGATACTCCAGTCCCGTACCCCTAAGCCTTCTTGCATGTGTCCGTTTCACTCCTTTTTCCTTACAACGTATGGTTGACTTATTCTGTCCCAGGTCCATTGTAGTCGCATGTTCAAGATGATCTTGGACAGTTGTGCACATAATCGATTAGTAATAACCAAGACTGATTAAATTGCTAGTCGTTACAACTTGAGCCGGGGGAGGTTAAAACTAATAACGGGCAATCAGTTTTTTTTATCGATAGGCTGAGGGTTGTGTGTCTGATTGTGCGGAGATGACAACTACTAGTAATTTAAGTAAAAAAAATTGTGAAGTATTAGAATAAAGTAATAAAGTTAAGAATCTTAAATTAATTTTTATTCTTTTGTTGCCACGAAACTGTTGGATAGTAGTAAAAATATAAAAAAATTAAAAGGAAAAATTTTATTTGCTGAGCTTTCACTTGGGCAAACTAGTTCGTTACAACTTAAGTGAAAGAGGAAGCTAAGAGCAAGAAATCAATGCCTTATACTCAGAAAGGCCACACCAACGGTCATTCATTCATTCATTGTTTTAGCCCACCGAATCTTTCCAGATCCATCGGGACGGGAATCACTCAATATCGCCGGTTCACGGCATCTGTAAATAGTCGGTCCTTCTCAATCTTTTGCGTCTTCGAAAAGTGGTGAATTAGTGGAATTTTCTGGTAGAAACCACGCCTTATACTGAGAAAGGCCACACCAACGGTCATTCATTCATTCATTCATTGTTTTAGCCCATCGAATCTTTCCAGATCCATCGGGACGGGAATCACTCCATATCGCCGGTTCACGGCATCTGTAAATAGTCGGTCCTTCTCAATGTTTTGAGTCTTCGAAACCTGGTGAATTAGTGGAATTATCTGGTAGAAACCACGCCTTATACTGAGAAAGGCCATACCAACGATCATTCATTCATTCATTGTTTTAGGCCATCGAATCTTTCCAGATCCATCGGGACGGGAATCACGCAATATCGCCGGTTCACGTCATCTTTAAATAATCGGTCCTTCTCAATGTTTTGAGTCTTCGAAACCCTTTGAATTAGTGGAATTTTCTGGTAGAAACCACGCTTATCTAGCATGAATAGTGACTGTTTTCGGGTTTGATTGTCCGGGCACCGAATTAGGTGACCGAGATATTTCCTTTGCACTGATTTTACGAAGTCTGATGCTGGAATAGTAGTGCAAACGGCGTGGAGTTTCTTGGTTGATCAATTGAACCGGATATTCTCGTCATTATCACTTACGCTTCTAGCGCGGGCCCAACTCTTTCCGATCATCGAACGGAGAACTTGGTTGTACATAGCGTCGATTCTGTCAAAGTTTCGTGCTGGTAATTGCCCAGCATTGGCAGCCGTAGGTGAGACGGGACCTCACTTCGGCGTTAAAGACTAGGTTTCTTGTAGCAAGCCTGATTTTGTAATTGCAGAAGAATCTTTTTCTGGATACAAATTTGGCCTTAGCTTGTTCAGTACGCGTGTTGATTTCTGCGTCACCGGTGTCGTTGTTATCGAACCGGATTTGAGCGCCGAGATAACGGAACTGTTCGGTGTTTTGGAGCTTGCAGAGGTTCCCTTTTTAGATATACTCTAACCCCAAGTTTATTGAGTGAACAATTAACAAAAAAAAGCGCTGCAATAATGAATATCAAAACGAGAAAAGGCATGTTTGTTCAGTCTTTCCGACGCGAAAATCTGGATCACTTTAAAATTGCGAGAAATTGAAATAATTATTCGAGAAGATATGAATACCAAAAAAAAATCACGCACAGCAATAATTAATATCAAAACGAGGAAGCAAAGGCTCATTGATTACTACATCCCTTAAAACCCCTTAGGGTTCCTGAGCAATCGAGGTGTCCGAATACAGAACCCGGATTCTACAAAAGGTATGAAAAAATGACCATTAAGAAGGAATGCAAGGTCGTATATATATATTACTGAAGTCGTGCTTAGTTGTCAAAGACACTATATCCGATTAAGACATACTCACTTATAACCTGATAGGGGCTCACAAAATCGGACGAATTCCTGTCTGCTGAAAAGCGGCGCAAACATAAAACAAACCGTAAAATCTAAATCTACAGACATAAGGAAGAGAGAGCCATAAAGTTTCTTTTATTGTTTGTCCATTTTCGAGATAATACTCCGTTCGATAAAAGTTAGTGAAGTTTGGCTTCAGCCCTGAAAACTTTATCATAACTCAGTTGCAACGTTTCACAGTGTTATCATCTTTCTTGTTTTTCTTTGGTTTAGGAAAATCTGATCACCTCTCACAGCAGGATGAGAAGTCTATACTCTGTGGTAAGGGACATCTTCAATCTTAATTGATTTTTGAAGACATGATAGGGATTCCCAATTGTTTGTTATTTTATATAAGATGAGTAATTTGTGAGTGTCTTTTTCTGATGTCTGGTGTATTTCCAGCCGATCTTTATCGTTTGGAGCTGGACCGTATTGCACGGAGTTAGAGGCGAGAATGACACTGCTAACACCTCGCCCTCCCAAAATATGACAGAGGCTTCAGGAATTAGTCACCTTCGTATTCCACAGAACCATAGGCAGAAACCGAAAACTAAAAGACCAAAGAAACACATATTGCAAAGAAGTTGGGTGAATTTGACAAGATCCCCAACAAACTTCGAAAAAGTGACACTGTTAAGTCGGGTTGGGTTGTTTCTGCACGTAAACGAGAATGGAACAATATCAGGATCATTAAAACTGTACAGTCCATTTGGTGAGTTTGAAGTGGTTAATGATGGCTCAATAACAACCCATTAGATTCCAAGAAAGCTCAAGAAGTCCCTTTGCTTTTGCCATTCGCTCAGTGTTCGTGAAGGTAAAAACACCGTGGCACACAGTGACAACCCATAATATTCCAATTAACTATTTTGTATTAAAAGAAAGTCTACCTTTTGACAAGTCCTTTTGCTCTTTCCATTCGCTGTTCTTGTAAAATGCACACAAACTGAACATTTCACGATTACCTCTCAACTGTGCCATGCGCCAACGAGTTCTATATTTAAGACAACGTCTTCTAAAATCTTCGCGGAAAAAAGGATAACTACGTAATCTAGAGCGTTTTCGATTTGAGCTGTCGCGATTGCTAAAACTTTCGGAAGTGGCTAAAAAGCCACCTAGAAATTTCTACAGACTTGATGTTCCCCTAGGACATCCGAACAGATAAATATTTTGTAGGGCGGACCCAAACTCACTAAACCGGAGCTTGTAAAGCACTCATTAGCAAACATTTAATTAAAGCAAATCTAAGGACTTCTGAGAGATCCCGTCGTTGGGTGTCGCTCAGTAAAATTTGGTGCCGTTCCAATTTGGGAAAATTCAAAACAGTATTAGTATTTGTTGCTGACGTATATATTTTTGCTTTCCGAAAGGTTTTGGCCAATTATAAGGAGAAAAGTAAGTGTTCAGTTTAGTTCATGAGGAACAACACGTCAATTTTTTCAATTCCGTCAAAATGTTCAATTTCGTGCTTTCCTTCCCAGTAGAGAGATCCCAAATAATGTCGCCCGATATTTTATCATAACTGTCAAATATAATACATTCAGATGAACTTATCTTTGTTTTGAGGAAGGTAGGTCATCGAGTATTAAATGCTTCAATATTATTCAAATAAATAAGCGTTTGAACAAAATTTTTGTTCGTTACGGGATATATTAAACTCTGAACCAAGCACGCTCTCATTCACAGCGAGCAACGCGATAAAAACAATAAGCTCTCATGAACGTCGCAGCACTGTACAAATTAGTGATCCGGTATTCTGCAGCTAGGTGCAGTGCAAAACAGACAGGCTTAATCTAAGCACAATACTTCAATAGTAAAATTTAAAAAAAGCAACTAAGGTTGTTATTGGCCTTGATCATCATTTTGTCGGACTGTACTTTGACTGTCACTCCTAAAAGAAATGCGAATAATTCTGGCTGTGACCACCCTTAATTTTTTGCTTCAGAGGAACGTTTTTCCTGAAAATTCAACTCTGCCATAACTGAATCTAAATACTTCAAAGTTTATCCTTGATGGATGTCTTCTTTGAGTCGGTAGTGTGCAACGGTACTTTGCGTTGTTAAATGTCGCACAAACTCCACACATGCCCACTGCAGAATCTGTTCGCGCTCGGATGACAACGACTTTTCTTGTTTCCCAATTGATAAATGAAGTATTCTCCCCAACTGATCTCTACGTTTCCGTTGGATTTTTCCTGCTGTTCAAGGTGTTTTCAGCCGGATAACTCCTGAGAAATCGGCGGTCACACAATGTGAGCAGAATCAGTGACTGGCTATCAAATTTCCCTCTTTAGTGTTCTCTTGTGACTAACTGAACTGGAACACGATGCAACTCACGTCTTTTAACGGATTTTGGGAGTCCCTCATTCAAATGTCTCGCATGGACACCCCAAGCAATTATGATCTCTTCTTTGAAGTATTTGACGACAGTTCCAAAGATTGTTGCTCAAGCCCAGGAGCTGATATGCTTCACAACACTCCCGTCAAGAATTCTTAATTACGGTACTGTGCCTTGCATTCCAGGTTTAATTTCTAAGTCTTGTTGAGGTTGTAAAGTAGAATTCTCGTAAAATTATCGTTTAGACCGGGCTAATAAGCTCAGTTGTACATGCAGTCTATACTCTTACGGTTTCAGTGGGCAGTTACGAACTTTCTTGTGTCATACAAGTAGTTACTCTTATGTAACCGAAATATATACATTTTAAATTTACGGCTGCTGTAATTTTGATTTGCAGTACGTGATAGGTTACACAGTTAAAGTAGACTGTTGAGAATAAGCTTGTTCTTCATCCGGCACTCTGTGTGTATGGAGGTAATCTGTGTATGGAACCCGTTAAGAAAACTATAATATGCAAGGGCACCCAACGAGCCCATTAAGCCAAAACCCTTTAAGAGGCATTTCTTTGCTCCTTGTAATGTATAAAGACTATCTAAAGAGATGTTTTTATCACCTTGAATTTTAAGGAACCATACTCTTTATTTCAGACATTGCTAGCTGAATGTTTCCTTCTAAGAAGTTCCAAACCCAATCATTTGCTCATCCGACAGGGGCACCCAACGATAACATTCACTGAAATATGTGTTCGGGAGAGTAAACTGCTCTAAGAATTTCGGGTCTACGTTGCCAAACAGCTATAGATTTCTTTACTAAAACATCATCAAAAAGATTCACAACAAGGGAAAAGTAGTCCATTACGTTTTCGGAAAGGATATTTTTGCAATTTTTGCACTTAAAAGGGTCACCCAGCAGTTTCGGATGAGCAAATGGTTTTCTAGGAAGTTTTATGAAGGTAACGTCCAGCTAGCAAATGAAAAAACCATTACCTAAATTTTTCGGACACATCAATTTTCAGCTAAGATATCCGAGCAGATCAAATTCTTCTAGGCGATAAAAACATCTCTTTAGACAGTCTTTAAACATTTCAAGGGGCCTAGAAATATCTCTCAAAGGCTTTTGGCTTAATTAGCTCATTGGGTGCCCTTGATCAGAAACTGCCAGGTGACCTTTTTAAGTACCAAAAATTGCAAAAATTATCCCTTCCGAAAACGAAAGGGACTACTTTTCCCTGGTTGCGAATCTTTTAGGGAGATGTTTTAGTGTAGAAATCTGTAGCTGCTTGGCAACGTAGAACCGAAATTCTTAAAACAGTTTGACTCACGATTCTCCTCGAACTTTTGTAAGAGCTCGTTGGGTGCCCCTGAACATTGTATATTTTCTAATGGCCAACCTACAAGAAAGAGCTCTTACAAAAGTAAGGAAAACTTTTGAATTTGAAGGAGACATGCATGTTTCAAACCCACTTGCGGGTTTTACTTGTATTGAAAATGGGTGTAGTTCAACTGAAACCATCATTGTCTACTTCTAAACTCAAATATTTGCGAAACTGATTATATTACGCACAATTTAAAATTGAATCATGTAGTGTTTTTCAAGAAAAAAAATATTTTGATTAAACAAAGTTCAGGCGGTCTGCAAGAAATAAGACCTACAGTGATAAAATGTTCCTGCATTGGTTGTAATACTTGCTATTGAATAAGGTGGGTAAGTGGTTGAACAATCGGTCCTCGCTCTAGTCTTTGACTCTAATCTCGTCAGATTCTATGACATTTCACTGCACGCTATGGGGCCAGAAAGAAAAAACTAAAAATCGTCTCTCAGGTTGTTTGAGTGACGAGATGTTCTGAATCGTCTTCGAACTACGTTCTTGGGGGGATGAAAAATTCTGCTCCTTGTTTTTGTGGAGGTTCAGTAATTCTGAACTCTCTCCTGTGTTGTTGTGGGGGATCAGAAATTCTGAACTCTCTCCTGTGTTGTGGTGAGGTATCAGAAATTCTGAATTCTCTCCTGTGTTGTTGTAAGGTATCAGAAATTCTGAATCCTTTCCTGTGTTTTTGTGGGGGATCAGAAATTCCGAATTATCTCCAGTGTTGTTGTGGGAGATCAGAAATTTTAATTTAATTTAATTTATTAACTTTGCCAGTCAAGCTGACAGAGCCCCACGATAGCTTGCGCAAATTGCTGTGGCCCCTTAAATTCTGAATCCTTTCCTGTCTTGTTGTGGGGGATTAGAAATTCTGAATTCTCTCCAGTGTTGTTGCGTGGGGTAAGAAATTCTGAATCATTTCCTGTGTCTTTGTTGGGGATCAGAAATTCTGAATGCTCTCTTGTGTTGTTGTGGGGGATCGGAAATCCTGAATCCTCCCCCGTTTTTTGTAGGGGATCAGAAATTCTGAATCCTCTCCTATGTTATTTAGTGAATCCTTTCCCCGTTTTCTACGGTGGAGCCTCCCTAGACAAGAAATTCAGAAGATCATTTGGGTTCTCATACGTGGCTCAGACATTAGAATAAAGTTCAAGTAAAGAATAAGATTTTGCTCGGAAAACGTTTGTGATTCCTTGCAAACGGGGAAACTTTTCCTGTAAGTTTTAACATTATTTTAAGATTCAGAGTAAACTACAAGAATATTCTTTGGAATTAAGTGGTAATTATGAATTTCCGTGAAAAATCAAAGTTTCATTTTCGGCCAATTTTACACTAATTTCTGATGGAACTTCAAAACCTGCATTGAACAAAAGCTATTCTCCAAGACAGGTTTTCATTTTACACGGAGAAAGCAGCCATATTTCAGGTGATTCTCAGTATTTGTTCTGAATTTTCCCAAATTGGAACACCGCATTTTAGTTTAAAGGCGTTTAACTACAGGGAAGTACCTTTTTCATGCAATTAACAAACTGACACCGGTGTTAAGAATGTACGAAAGACTTCAATTGTTAAATGCAAAAAACAAAAAAACCGACATATCCTTTTCTTTGTTCAGCACCATATTAACCTGGATTGTTTTGGTTTCTAATTAAGATTCTGCAGACCTACGTATTAGGAATGTGCTGAATCACGATTGATAAGGCAAGGAAGATAGCAATGTCTTGCAGTTCATAGCACTGAATTATACATTGTAGCTGCATAAATACAAAATACATATACATAAATATATTGATCACACGTGAATATGGTTCCAATAGTCAATGTAGCCCTAGTCTCAAGCGAATTTAACCGAGACAAAGTCTCGTAATCTCTTGGCCTTGGCTTTTCTCGTAACTAAATTTGTCAGTACTACCTGACCTGAGCGAGTACCCATGCAAATTTGTCGCGGCACTTGGACGGCGTACAGGCGCTAATTGGCTTTCTTGAAAACATAATAAATGTGTAAAAATTCCAAGTCAGATCATTCTTGTTATCAACACCGAGGATCTTATAACTACTGACACAACTTGATATTTAAGAGCGCATAATTTGTAAACTTTGGTCTTCAATCAAAAGTTTGAATTCACCTGTTAATGTTTGTGATTCAAACGAGGCGACAAATTTCAGCATATGATTTACTTGATCAGACACAGTTCTCCACTCCTTTTTACAGTGGTTTAATTAGGATTCTGGCGACCTTAGTATTAAGAATATGCTGCATCACGCTTGGCAAGGAAAGGAAGAAAACTTTAGGAAACCTTTTTTTTTACTTTGTTCAGCATTAAAATCACACTTAAGATTTCAAAATCTGGTTTTGAAAAGCATTTCCGGGAAAACAATTGCGCACAACTTGATATAATCAAATCATAATATTAAGAGGTCGTATTTTGGCGACTCTACGAACATTCTCGTCACCAGAGCCTTGGATCGACCCAAGGCTCTGGGAAACTCTATCTAGGAGAGAATGCGCCGTGGGGTTCTTGTAGCCAAAAATTGGCTATTTGAACCTTACGGCGCCTGCTCACTCCTCGTGCTAACATGAATGCACCAATTAGAGACGCTTTTGATTGTTCTTCATGAAAACCAATGAAAAGACAGTTTGTTTCAGGGTTCCCCAGAGCTCTTCTCTCCCTCAGTCAAGAGAAGAGCTCTGGGGTCGAGATTGCTCTACGAAGTAAAGCGGGATTCTTCAATCAAAAGTTTGAATTCACCTGAACAGTAACCAATATTCAAAGGAGGCGACCAATATTTTATATCATTTACATCATCAGACTCAGTTTTTCACTCCTTTTACGATGGCCTAAATTTATTCTCAGCTTCATCTTTTTTCAAGAGCATGAAGATCATTTAGAAAATATTTCCGCCTGGGTAAAACTCTCCCATGTTAATAGTTACTCTGGGTATGGAGCAATATTTTAAAAGGATAATACTGTTGCTAGATTTAACAAAGAGCTTAATTTCCCTTGTCCCAAATGCGAAAAACGTGACTGTCTGAGACGATTAACTTTTTTTAGGAAAGTGGGCCGGATGGGGGCCGGGCGGTTCCCGAAGAACTGACTGAAAAGATTGACAACAACTTGAAACTCCATTTAGATGTGGGAACAACTTTAAACTAGACGCTCTGTGAACGTAAACTGGGTTGCCTGTGGTTAAGCTTACATAGATTGTGCTAACATAATTTGTGGCATAATTTGAGCAAACTGCTATCATAATTCGCATATTTTGATCATAATTTGATCATTTTTAAAAACAAAACAAACAGCGGCTACAAACTTAATGATAAAGCGCAAGTAAAATGAGCTTTATCATTATGTTTGTAGCGGCTGTTTGTTGCATGTTTTTGATTAATAAGTTGAAACAGAAACTCATAAGGATTGAAACGTGTAACGCGCGTTCACAGCTTCCGAATATTCAGTGCGAACTGATTGGTTGAATGTCTCAGTGCTAAGTACCATATTTGGAAACCCCTCGCACTTGTTGTTCCAAATATGGTACTTAGCAAATTAAATATTCAGAAGCTTGTTTCCCAGCACACAAGGGGCCGTTACACGTTTCAACCCTTATGGGTTTCTGGTTGAAATAGCTTGCGAACGCAGACGTATTTCCGGCTGTCGTTTCTCTCGCCCGAAAAATAGCGTCGGCGAAAAACGAAGATCCCGATCCCACTCGTTGTGATTCCAGATCCCAGGGCTGTCATCCCTGATCCCGGCCCTTTTCAGGCTTTTCATGCCTGATCCCATATACCTCGTTACGACTCTGAGAGTATGGGAAGAACAATGAGCACAAAGCCATTCGACTTTTTATCAAGAAAAATTAAAAAAAAACATAGAGATCTTGTAGTTAAGCAGACTGGACAACACAGTTTCAAAAGTTGTGTGTTTTTAGGGGAAAGTCCAAAAGGAATTACGACCTGTAGTTTTTGCAGTACGACCAAAGTGGTGAAAGTGAAATGTCTGTGGGCAAACAGAAATCAAAAACCCAAGGAAGCAGTCCTAGCCATGAAAGGCTATTTTGACATAGACAATACTGGAAAATTAGTCCTTAGAATGGAAACGAAGTGGTTTTACCAAATGCAAACGGATATGATTGCTACTTTATTTGGCTTTTGTTGTGCCACGTTTGGTGGAAGAATTGTCTTGTATTTAACTTAATGAAGATTACCAGTTGATACCTGTCTATTCAGGGGTTTCAATAACTCTTGCATACCTGTCAACCTTATAAAATCAGAAATACACACAGCACAGCACTGAGCAGGGTCCAGGTCGATGCTGTAGGGTTTTTGCATTAGTTGTTAACAATGTTGCCCTGCACGTTATTGTTCTAGCATTAGAATTCTGCTAGAATAGGTGCTGCTTAATAATCTCAAGCACGAAATGTACAGTATTGCACAAAAAAGTAGGAATTAGAAGAGTCCGGACCAATCTAAGATGGTACCTCTAATGTAAATAACAAAAATACAGACCTGCTTCTAATGAAACCCATCCATTTGGAGTATTTGGCTTATTTAGCCAACTATGGATACATGTTACACAAAGCAGCACAAACAACAACAATCTGGTCAATTACTGGCTTTAGCGTCAAGGGAATGACTCCTTGTAGTATTTTAAAGTTCTCAATCCGTTCTATAACTCTCTAAAGGCAATTCTTCAAGTCTTTGTCACTTGCTTTCTGGATAATGTCTTACCAGAAGTAGAGAATGGTATGTTTAAAGTGCAATTTTTTACAAGCAGCAAATCACGCACTTTAAACCCACTGTCGCCATAACATCGGTCAAGAAGATCCAAAAACCCACATTTTTTAGTTATTTCTCTGTCTGAAACACTACCTGGCCATACATTTGAAACAAAGGTAAATGCGCCTGATGGTGAAATTTCAAATAAGCACTTGACAGTCTTTCTTTGTTTGTATTCACTCCATGTGATTCGCTGTGCAGTCAATGATCACTCTGGTTCTAGGATACCGAGCAAAACACTGAGGCCTGTGAATTTCAACAAGTTCCCTTGATGGCCAGGCTATAAAGCCTTTCAGTTCATAGTACAGTAAATTGATCCAATTTTTAAATAACTAAGGAACTGTAGAGAAAGTAACCCCACAATTATCTGCTAAATGTTGCTCTGTCAGACCTAAGTGTAGCTTCACTAGTACAAGTACAAATTCTTCATATGATGTTAATTTCCTTTTTCTGCCTGCCTGCTTCCTGTCAGTATCCTGAAAACATTATAAAAACAGTAGACTCCAGATCAGTGATATTTCAATATCTCATCAAAGAATACATCAGTAAAAAGCAAAAATACACTGTAAATTTAAAAGAGTCAACTGAGTCTTTGATCCCTTTACCACATTCCACAGCCACCTCTTTTTTAGAGACAAAGTTATTTCAGTTCAATAATGAAATAAATGGATAATTTACTAGGTGCAACATCTATGATTTTTGTATTAAGTTCATAGTCAAACAGTCAAACAACAACAGTTTAAAGGTTTGAAGAGAAGTTCCAAAACCCGGCAAATAAGCTGACTTCCAGCTGTATGTTTATTGTGGTCACATTCATTCACAATCACATGCTGGCAGAGATAGACCACCACACCGGGGACTACGTAAGTCCCCCACTCTTTTCGAACAGTTTGTGGGTTCTTCAACGTCCCATATAATAATGGAAGGATATGTGCAAAGAAACTCTATTCCCCTATTCCACTCTATTCCAAGTCACTTTTCCAACCCCTTATACCCCACTAAATGAAAGACCCCTTACATTTCTGAAACTACTTGGTCCATGCCAGTACCTCATGGAGTGAGCAACAGGTTCAAGTAAGTCGTCCAGTAAACTGCGAGAGGGCAACCCTGTGTAAAACCTGACACTCTTGTCATCTTTCAAGACTTGCATCATAAATAACTCTCTTCTCAAGTTCTCCTTGTTTTGAAGTGTCTCTTCGCTTTGCTTGATTCTTTCGGTGAGTTTGTCAAGGTCTTCAAAGGTGAGGAACGTTTATGAACCAACTGAACAATTCGAGGAACAGTAATTATGTTCAGCTAGAATTACTATAGAGATGAAGGCTTGATCACCACCACCACCGCAAATCTCACTTCTTCTTCTTCTTCTTCTTCTTCTTCTTCTTCTCAGACTATCGATGTCTCAGTTGACGGTTTCATAATCTCTTCAGGCACAGACTTCTTCATACACTGGAAGGGGTCGACTGAGTCTCCCTGTCTCGAAGGGCCTTTCTCTTAGAAGGATGCTCCTGGGAACGATCCAAATTCGCACAGTTGTAAACCGAAGATATCGGGTCAGCTTTGCGGTATCCCAAGCCTAAACGCTAATGCTTAAAGTTCAAAACTGGCGGACACGGGGACGCACTCACACCGGGTCTCCGCAACCACGAATGCCGTAGCAGAGGTCGCCGTAGCGATTTGCTTAAAGTCCCTATTAACGAGTATTCGACGAAGAGATAAATGCGACTAAGGGCCTGATTAGTAATCAGGCCGCCATGGTGAGTTGTAGCCCGGGCTGAAATTTCGCTCCGCCCACCGGGCTGAAATTTTGTTGCGATGAATGATGATGAATTTCAGCCCGTGCCAAAACGCAAATTTGCGTGAGTAAATTTACTGAGATGCGAAAACACAAATGATGAATGATGCACATGCTTACGTTCCTTTTTCAGCCCGGCTGAAAAAATTGACAGCAATTACATGGACTTTTTGCCCATTTTTCAGCCAATAGGCCATTTTACAGTTTTTTGCTCAGCGACCTAGCCTATGAATGGCTGCGAGGCTGCTGGTGACCTTGCATTGATACAGCCCCCACTGCTTTTATCATGTAAATTGTGTTGTTGTAATTCCAATTAGTCCATATTAACATTACAAAAGCACGGAGGTTTGTATCAAAACAGGGTCACCGGCAGCCCCGCTTCCATTCTTAGGCCAGGTAACTTAGCCACAACTGTAAAATGGTCTATTTGACCGGGCTGAAAATCCTAGCCAGGGCTGTAATTCAACCCGAGCTGAAACCCTCTCCATGTAATCGCCACTTTCATTTTAAGAGAATTTCTTTCAGAACCCGGGTTGAAATCTCAGCCCGCCTAACCGGGTGGAATTTCAGCTACCTATTAATTAATCATTTGCCAGAAAGAACACGGCTACAAATTTCTGTCATTTTTATGAGGAAACTGCTCGCGTTTAAATTTCAACCCACTCATGCAAATTAGTTAAGCTCGAATATTACACAACACGATAAATCCAGCGTAAAATTTATTGAAACAAACAACATATTTGCTATAACAGGCAAAAAACCCGTCTTATTTCAATTGCGTGCGTGCAAACAAGAAGCACAATTCCGTGTCACAAGCCATACATATGCAATTGAATGAATTTCTCACAGTTCGGGATCAAACCCTTTTATGAAGAGCCTCTTCGTGAATAATGAAGCACAAAATAGACAACAAGCTTCCTTTCAAATAATTCCTCACTGTCACATTTCCACTGATTTTCTTTTACCCGAAGACTGTGCAGAGTTGAGTACAAAATAAATGTAGACAGCTAGACAACTGAGATGCGACTTCAGTAAACACAGATGCATTCAAAGCGTTCGATTCCTTTAATGTTTGCTAAACCCATACAGAAATTGCCATTTGGTTTCAGTGTTGAACATATCATCGCAGTTGGTAAATAATACAAAAATACAGCTCGCTGCTCGACGGTCGATCTCAAGTCATTGCGATGCCCAAGCCCCTAAGTACTTCATGTATCCCTTAATATATTGAAGACAGTTCGCAGAGCTGCAAACACTCGAAATGAAATTAAAAATTATCCATGCGGTTAAAGAGTCAAATTTAAACCGTGGCAGATGGAACCTGCGACAATTTTGTTGTAAAGTTCGCGCCGATATAAATGTTTGCAAACTGTGCCAAGCGCAGAAAAAACCGTATGGCGTGAAAGTCAGTTTCGTTTATGCCACGGATTGGGTTGCGAACGAAAAAGGGTGCAAGATCAATTTATTTAACATATTATCACGCGTAGAGGTTTAACAACAAAGCAAGACACAATTTTGTTTCGAACACTCAGATAATTCGAATCATTCTTATCGTCAAGAACTACCAAAAATCAACGAGCCTCGCCAAGTTGAGTTCATCTGGATTGCTGTGATCTTTGTAGGCAATAGACTCATCTCCAAAATTTGCCTCATTCCTTAGATTAGGATAAAAAATCGTGTAAACGCGCTAGCATTTCGCTATTTATGGGCACAAGTGATGTTTTGAGGGTTCTCAAAGTTGCACCATAGTTAATAGAGGGGACCGGTTTTGAAGCTCGGTAAACATCATAGGAGCAAGCAAAGATCCCAAGATTTGGGTTGGAAAGTCCACGACCGAGCAAAATTTTTTGTTTTGCGCTCATGCACTATGCATGAATTACGTAACCAACACGTTTCTATTGGTTAGTTCCTCAGTACAGAGTAAACAACTGTTGTGTTTTGTACACTGTCAAGGCCAAAAAAGAGAACAAAAGCCTACAATAAAAGAAATTTGTCGGGTTTCATAACTATTCTCGTCTATTAACTATGGTTGGACGAGGCGTAGTCGAGTGCAATTTGAGAAATTTCAAGACATCACGAGTGACAATAAAGGCCCGACCAACAGTCGTTTAACAAGAGTTGAACGGATGTTGGGCAAATGTTGGACGCAAAAACAAAGTTGTGCGGAGGCCGTTCAAACGGTTCCATTATTGCGCCAACATTGCACCAACAAAACAACCAACACTTTTGCAAAATTTGATTGCGAGGAACTAATAACTAGAAACCAGTCTCTCTCGTCCAGATAAACTACGCCATATTGAATTTTGCGATCTTATGGGAGCATGCGTGTGTTGAACCGATTGTTCAAACGGCTTCAAGACCTTTCAACATTTTCGAGAACAAAAGAAAATGTTGAATGAAAGTTTAAACCGACTTAAACTTGATTCAACACGCTTTCAACAAGCTTTCAACGTTTTCACGCTTTCAACATTGTTGGACGACCTGTTCAAACGCACTGAACATTTGGTTCAAGAAAGTGTTGAATGCGTGTTGAAGCAAATGTTGAAACTGTTTAAACGGGCCTTAAATCACGAAACGTACGAGCAAGTTCATACGATTTTTTAGTTATGATATCACTCCATCGCTTTGTTTCCATAGCAACAATTCATTATTGCACGCTATAACCTATTTATGCATTCGTCATTGACCAATCGGAAACGCGATATACTGTTGAGTTTATAATAACAAAAGTAAGCAAGAAGTCTGATTATTAATGATACTTCATTTTAAAAGTCTTGTAAAAAAGTACATCTTGTAGGACATAATAGGGCATATGTATTATTTTCGGAGGGCTGAAAGAGATTTATTTATTCACAAAAATATACTTAGATCATTCTAATGACAACTCCTCTTATATTTTGCAGTCGAGTTCGAGTTACAATCATTTGGTCCAAGTATTATGAGGGTGAAGAGTATTAAGACAAAAAAATTCTTGGCAATAAACTCTGAAGGATTGCTACATACAAGGGTTAGTAAATTTGACGGAAATTGCTATATATACCTTTTTGCGTTTTTTACAGCCTCTTTTACTATATTGTGCTGTTTACATAAGATCTTAGCCAAAGGGAAGTCTCTACTAAGGAAATCCATCAGCTAAGAGTCATAACTTTCCTGCAACCAATTCACATGCCACCGGTTGCATCTGCCCCAGTCGCTGGGATCTTTCTTGGAAAAGGAATTTTCCAGAAGTCTCGATCTGCGATGGAATGCGGCCCATCAAGTTTTGATATTATCTATTTTAGGATGGCTTCTGCTGGTTTTTCGCCTGAGAAAAGAGGGCGGTATTGTGTTCCTTGCACAATCCATAATTTTGCATTGCGGACGATCAATCTCTCGCGCGGTCAGAGGCGTTGTGGGCTTCAGGCCCAATCTGAATAGCCATAATTTGGCGGGAACCTTATTCTAAATTTAGGGCGCTTTCCTTTTGTTAGAACTTGCCAGCCAGGCCCATCAGTTTGCAAAGAATATGGAACAATTCGAAGGAACACTTGCGTGATAATCTTTCGGCATTCTTCTGGAGGACTATATATTATCCTCGGATTGTGTTAATTTAAAAGTGTTGTGCAGTTCGTCCTTCCAAATGCCTGGTCTGGCCGGTCAGTTCTGTCAAATGGAAACCGTCCTTAGATAAATCAGTAAGCCAAATGAGAGACATCGCCTTTTCTGAGTTATGGACTTTCTAGCTGTGAGAAAAGAAGATCCTGGATCCGTAGAGTCCTCACGAAGAACAAAGATACTATAGTGCGAAAAGACAGAAAACAATAATGGCGTTAACTGCATGGGCCTTTCTTTGGAAAGACAAAGTACGACCACAACGCCTCTGATTGGTCTGCCAGCAAGTATCAACACGAGGGACTGCTCGAGGAATGGATCGTGCAA
>NC_090888.1:67000434-67010434 GCF_036669925.1 Montipora capricornis | reverse complement strand
CCATTCGCCTTACATGACTTTCGACGCCATTGCCGGTTAAGTTAATCGTTCTACTGTGTCCACCAGAGAAATCTACGCATTTCCCACTACCCTCTCGTTCCTAGGAAAATACGCGTAGAAGGCTCTATGCACAAAGAAACCACTTAGCAGGGGAGTGACAGGCAAGACTTTTACCGACACGGAAAAAAATTAAAAAAAAAAAGACAGATTCCGACTGGGTTTGCCATAGTGGCAACCCAGTAAAAAAGAAATGGTAAGGGAACTTGAAAATGATCAACATGTCAGCCTTGAAGCCAATGTTTCTTGACTCCCGTTTATTTTCTTGAATCTTTCTGGGTTTAGTACCGTAAAGACTTGTGTATAAAACGCACCTTTTTGCT
The DNA here is from genome assembly GCF_036669925.1 of Montipora capricornis. Lineage (NCBI taxonomy): Eukaryota > Metazoa > Cnidaria > Anthozoa > Scleractinia > Acroporidae > Montipora > Montipora capricornis. The sequence continues at coordinate 67,010,054 of NC_090888.1, read as the reverse complement.
TAAGTTTTGGGCCAAAAACGCGGGTGCGGCTTATCCATGAGGCCATTGCTTTCAGAGGGAGTAAACTGGCTTGTGGGGGTCACAAATGGAACCGAAAACCTTTAGTAACTAAAGATGAAACATATTGAAACCTGTTGTTGATCACTGCTTTCGGTGGTTAGAAATGGTGGCTCCCAAAGGAGCCGTTTTCTTGCATCTTCAGGTTCTAAACCCGGATCTTGCTCGCAAGTAGTTCTTCCAAGCATTTCATTTGCACTTTGTTTGAGCTGTTAAAATCCAACTGGCATGGAATCTCCATTCCTCCACACAGCTGCTTACAATGTCGTTTACGACCGATCACTTCAACACTGATTTCTCCACTACGTGCAAGAAAATACCACACTGTTCGGGAGAACTTCCCGGTTAGAATTGGTTGCTCCCAAAGGAGCAGTTTGCTTGCATCTTCAGGTTAAACCCGAATCTTGCTCGCAAGTAGTTCTCTCAAGCGTTTCATTTGCACTTTGTTTGAGCAGTTAAAATCTAACTGGCGCGTCACAAATTCTTGCCGATTTTGGGGCTCATTTGTTGAAATTCAAGCACGCTTCCAACAGACCTACACAGGCCGCTTCCGCTTCTTAATTTTTCATACAGATATAATTTTTTGAAAGAAAAGTGGAGCGACAAATTGCATGAATAAATTACAAGAGAAGAAAGATGCTATCAGCAAAATCAGTGGACACGGACTAGCCGATATAATGTACATGTGTACCAATCAGCAAAATTAAAGTAGTGTTGCCGAACGTCTACTTGCACCCGATGACTAAAAGATTTCGACATATGTGAAAACTAAGTTGCGATTTTTTAATGTTTTGTTTAATTCAGAAGAATTACTCGACAAAGGGAAACGACTTTGTGGCTCGTTTCAGCAGACGCTCGTGGAAGAGGGACGCATGACGAAGCTTTCAGAGTTTTTGCGCGGGAGGGTACTATTAAATTGGTCGGCACGGGTTTCGAGTCCGCTATTTCCCTCGCAGAAGTGCGATACTCAAGCCCCTAGGTAGTTCATGCACCCCTTAATATTAGGGAATTTAAGCACGCGACGTTTTTGAGCCGCGGACGGCAACCGGAAATGAACATTTCGCACGCCAGGACAGTAGTGTCTCTCAGATTTTTAGCCTAATCATCTCTCATGGAGGAATGATACTTGAGCAAAATAAAGTGGTAGTGACAAGACAAGTTAAAAGGGAAAACACCTCACTTCCGGTTGACGTCCGCAGCTCAAAAACGTCGGGTGCTTAAATTCCCTAATATATTGAAGAAATACCCTAACCAACAGTTCACAGTGGTGGAAACACTCGTAGTGAAAATTATCCAAGCAGCTAAAAAGTCCATGTTAAATCGTGGCAGATAAACTGCAACAATTTTGTTATAAAGTTCGCGGCAATGCATATGTTTTCAAACTGTCCCAAACGCGGAAAAAAACCGTATGACCCGGGTGAAAGTCAGTTCCGTTTATCGATGTGCGATTGGTCTGCGACATGATCGCCGATAGGTCTGCGCCATGTCGCAGATATATAGAATATTTGTCCTTGGCGTCTGCGGCGATCTGCGGCACACGGTCTGGATGATCGGGAAAGTTGAATCTAGTTCTACTTTCCCGACCACTACGACGCTTCCGACTAACACAATTTTTATTGGAAACGTGTTTCTGAGATGATCTGTGTCCTATCGTCGACACACTATTGTTCGCCTTTCAAAACGTCCAATCAGACTTAAAGTAAGTGCTCGCCTTTTTCTTCTTGCTTTGCAGAGGATTAGTGGTGCGCTTGTCTGCGATCGTTTCAGATTTAAATGGAAACATTTGCCTACGGTGTTTACGATCATCAGAGGCCCTTTGGCTCACACGTTTATACGACTAAATAGATATTTTTCTGCGGTTATAAACCTGGCTACCAGCCTATTAATCATTTCTCAGGAAGAAAAAATTCCTGTCATCTTTAGAAAAAATCAACATCGATTTAACATCGTCTCAACACGTTTCAACACGGTGGAAAGGGGGTGGCAAACGCTTTCAAATCGACAAACATTGGCTTCTAGGCTGGCATGTTGATCATTTTCAAGTTCCCTCACAACCTATTTTCACCACAAGTTTAAGCGTGCACTCTGAGTATCTGACAGCTTTGTAATACAAAATTTCAAGTTAATCCCTGTCCGGCGGTATTTGTATCTGGAAGGATGACCTAAAAAATATACCACTTTGTTACAGAAGCATAGGACCGAAAATTCTATTTTAACGCTCAAAAATACGAACTAAGCAAGGTACAGATTTTGTTAGCATGCTTTATGCAAAATAAATATTGATGCAAAAGTAACTAAATATTGATTCACAGATTTTAGGAAGAGTAGAAGGAAGTTTAAAGGATGGTCGATCGAGAATAAAATATTTTGCCATCAGCAACAAAATTTACGACATGAAAACAACCGAACCGCGAATATAAAAAGTTACCATCAGCGAAAAACATTTTGCGAGATTTTTGCTACGTTAAATTCTGTTGTTGTACTTTTGGCTGCACAAGTAAATCGCAAAATCGAAAGTGACATCGAATTCAGCAGGCGCCGTGATCAAGTTACCGCGGCGTCTTTACTCGCGAAACAGTGAAACATCTGTGTCAAATGATGGCAAGATACCGGGTTTTTGTTTTTGGTAGTTTTCTTTTTCTTTCAAGTATTGTAAAGTTTGACAAGAAATGTGCGAATTCAACACAAAGATCACAACCGCCCAACGCTTGAGGTTGACCATTGTTTCTGCAAAGCCAAAAAGTTATTCTCCAAGACGAGTTTATTTATCACCAGGTAACTCCATCCTTTTGGAAATAGCAGCTACTTTATTATTCATCAGCGTCACAATTTGTTGCTGATTTTGGGGCTCATTTTGTTGAAACTCAAGCACGCTTCCAACAGACCCGTTTATTTTCCTGACTTATGCCCGCGAAGCTTACAGAGCACTACCACAAAAATCCTACCGTATCACATTTCAACCGACATATGCAAATTTGTTAAGCTCGAAAATTACATGCATGATATTAAAATTCACAAAGGCTGGAAATCTCACAAAAACCTTTTCCAGCGAAAAATTAAGTAAAACAAACAACATGTTTGCTATTAGAGGCAAAGAGCCCTTCCTATTTCAATTGCGTGCATACAAACAAGACACACAATCCGTGTCCCAAAGCATATGCAATTAAATAAATTTCTGACAGTTCACATGAAACCCTTTTCGAAAGAACCTTGACCGTAAATAATGAAGAACAAAAGAGACAACAAGCTTTCATTCAAATAATTCTTCACAGTCACATTTCCAATTTAATTTTTTACCTTTGCAGAGTTGAGTACAAAATAGATGTAAATTGCCAAACAACTTAGATGCGACTTTAGTAAACACTGTGATGCATTCAAGGCGTTAGATTCCTTCATGTTTGTTAAATCCATAAAAAAATTTGCCATTTGATTTCAGTGTTGTATATAATACCAAGTTAGTAAAATGTTAGAAACAAACCTCACTTAATATCCAACGGCGAAAAATGAAATTGTTGTCGAAGACCATTACTCGTCGCTTAAAGATTCCAGATATTTATGTTTCACTGCCTGGCTTGTTCATCCAATTGAAGTTCCATTCTTGAGCTCCATGAGGGTATATTTTGTTTAAAGATCCACTACAGTGTTACAATGACTTTCGACGCCATTGAAGGTTAACAAGAATTAGTGAAATCTCCAATTGTTACCGGAAGTCGACTGTGCAGAGTTGAGTACAAATTAAATGTTCTCCTGTTTGCACCAGAGAAATCTAGGCATTACCCTAGCCCCCTCAAACCTAACAAAATACGCAAAGAAGACTCTATGCACAAAGACACCACTTAGCAGGGGAGTGACAGGCAAGACTTTTACCGACACGGTAAAAAATAAAAATAAAAATGAAAAATAAAGAAAATAAGATAATAAAAAAACAGAGAAATATTCCCCATTTTCCGGCTGGGATTGCCATACTGGCAACCCAGTAAAAATTGAACGTAGCAAAAATTTCCCAAAATGTTTTTCGCTGATGGTAACTTGTTATATTCGCGGCACAAAATTTATGATGTTTTCTTCTCGCAAATTTTGTTGCTGATGGCAAATTGCTTTATTCTCGATCAACACTTCCTCAAAACTACCCTCTTCTCTTCTCAAAAACTGTATGTCAATATTTATTTACTTCAATATTTGTTTTGCATAAAGCAGGCTAACAAAATCTGTGCCTTGCTTAGTTCGTATTTTTGAGTGTTAAAATAGAATTTTCGGGCGTATGTTCCAGACAGCAAGTCGAATACTTTGAGGTCTCCTATCCAAATACTAACCCCGCTGGACAGGGCCTAACTGCAGCGAACGTTTATCTTGGAAAGCTGTCAGACGGTCAGAGCACACGCTTAAACTTTTGGCAAAAGAAAGTTTTAAGGGAACTTGAAAATGATCAACATGTCAGCCGTGAAGCCAGTGTTGCTCGATTTCGTTTTATTTTCGTCAATCTTTCTGGGATCAGTACTTTACTTACCACATGTTTTCTCAGAAGGTATTTAGCAGACATCTATCTGAAAAAACAAAATGCAGCTCAGTTGACAGTTCTGGGAAAAAAAACTGTGTCAAGTTACTGCACTACCACACGCAAGCAATGCGTGCCTATTTTTTTAAATATCCCGTATCTTGTCAGTTTCCTCCCCCCCCTCCCCTTCCAAATATCCCGTATCTCTATAATTTTTTGTACCTAAATAATCTGTATCCTGTTTGCATTTTCTGTTTTTACAACAAACAACTTCTAGTTAAATTACAGATTCATCTTTCTGGTAATCTCTCGCCATTTCCCGAAGTTTAGTTGTAATTCACTGTAACTGCACAATTTGTGTTAACTGTTTGTGCATCCCACGGATACGCCCTTATATGCGTCTTGTTATATACTCAACAAAAGCCATAATTCATTATTGCACTCTATAACTTATTTTTGCATTCGTCATTGACCTATCGGAAACGCGATATCCTGTTGAGTTTATAATGACAAAAGTAAGCATTATTATTATTAATGATCTTTATTATTATTATTATTATTATTATTATTATTATTATTATTAATGATATATTAAAAAGTACACCCTGTAGGACAAACTAGGGCATATGTATTATTTTCGGGGGCCTGAAAGAGATTTATTTATTCACAAAAATATGCTTAGATCGTTCTAATGACAACTTCTCTCATATTTTGCAGTCAAGTTCGAGTTACAATCATTTGGTCCGAGTATTGTGAGGGTGAAGAGCATTAAGACAAAAAAATTCTTGGCAATGAGCTCTGAAGGATTGCTACATACAAGGGTTAGTGAGTTTGTCAGAAATTGCTTTGTATGCCTTTTTGCGTTGTTCGCAGCGTCTTTTACTGTAAGGTGCTGTTTACATAAGATCTTAGCCAAAGGAAAGTCCCTACTGAGCAGATACATCAGCTAAGAGTCATACGTTTCCTGCAACCAATTCACATGCCACCGGTTGCATCTGCCCCATTCGATGGGATCTTTGTTGGAAAAGGACCTTTCCAGAACTGTCTCGATCTGCGGTGTAATGCGGTATTATCTATTTTAGGATGGCTACTTCTGGTTTTTTGCGGGAAAAAAGGGAACGGTATTGTGTTCCTTGCACGATCCATAATTTTGCATTAAGCACGACCAATCCCTTGTGCGGTCAGAGGCTTTGTGGTAATCAGGCCCAATCTGATTGGCCATAATTTGGCGGGAACCTTATTCTAAATTTAGGGCGCTTTCCTTTTCTTAGAAATTGCGCCAGACAATGGAACAATTTGAAGGAACACTTGCGTGATAATCCTTCGCATTCTTATGGAGGACTGTATATTATCCACGGAGTATGTTAATTTAAATGTGTTGGGAGTTTGTCCTTCCAAATGCTCGGCCGGTCAGTTCTGTCAAATGGATCGACATTTCTGGGTTATGGACTTTTGACCTTTCTAGCTGTGAGATAAGAAGATCCTGGATCCATAGAGTCCTCAAGAAGAACAAAGATACTATAGTGCGAAAAGACAGAAAACAAAAATAGCGTTACTTGCGTGGGCCTTTCTTTGGAACGACAAAGTGTGACCACTCATGGTGGACCAGATGACCATAACGCCTCTGATTGGTCTGCAAGCAAGTATCAACACGAGGGATTGCTCGAGGGATGGATCGTGCAAGGAATTCAATATGGCCCCTTTATGCTTTATGCTTCATGCTCCATAGAGTCTGACTGATATTGTTGGCAAGGCATTGCTCTGGGCGTGCTCCGTTTGCTGGGACACAAATAATACCACATTTGTTTGGGATATTTTAGCCAAGCCCTGATGGGCTAGGCCGTTTATTGAAAATCAGCATGGTAACCTAGGAAATACCCAAATATAGAAGACATGATCCCAGCAAAGGTGAGGGGACACACACCATCCACAAGAAAGTAAAAATAGGGAGGGTGGGGAGGGAAAATTGATTTGAGTCACTGTGTTGAATCAGCCTCTGCCTAGCTTGCACAAATGGTGAATGATCTCCAGAAAATCCCGGATGACAGAAATGCCCATTTATTTCCTCTGGGCAATAAATTTCCTTTTTTCCCTCAAAAATCTATCTACAGCTGTCCTAAAAATAGATAATACGAAAAAAGGATGAGCCGCATTCCATTACAGATCTAGAGTTCTAGGTTTTGGACTTCCGTCAATGACTTAAAGCTTAACAGTTAGACGTCACAGTTCGCGGCTTTCAATATAGCGGCTAGTCACCATGCCTAAGCACTAGGCAAGAAACCCGATTTTCATCTTCGTCACAGTTCTAATCCCGCATCATCATCATTCTATCCTTGTCTGTCAGCGTTAGTAAATTCTTCTGTCCTGATCTTTTTTTTTCAGATGGATGAATCGAGGGACTGTTTGTTTTATCAAAACCACGAAGAGAACCTGTTTGTGTCATTTGCGTCTTTCAAGTACTACATGAAAGAACATTATGATATGTTCTTAGGAATAAAACGAAATGGCGAAGTAAAACTACCCTCTTCCACCTTACCTGGGCAAGATCCTGTTCAATTTATGGTGCTAAATGTTGACAGGCAAAGATCAGCGCCAAAAGGCGAATATGCCGGTTAGCTTCATGTAGTGATTGATCGTGGAAGACAGTAACTGGAAAAAAAAATCATTTTGCCCTGTTAGAGAGTGCCGGTCCGCTGTTGAAATTCGGCAGGTTTAAAACACAGGTCATTTTTTACAGGTCATTGTTTTACCCGTAGTAAACAACCCAAAACTTTTCAATTGGTTAACCTTGGGCCGGAACATCGTTTTAGGCAAAATGAGCCCAAAGCTTAGCATTAGCAAAGGTTTTATAACGACAGACCTGACGTGAAAAGTGACCTGTATTTTAAACCTGTCGGTCACGGAAATTGTTATAAGTACTAAAGTTGCAGCTGTCGCCTTTTAGCCTCAGTAATATATATTTATTATACATTGGTGTCACAAGCTCGATTTTGATTGGCTATAAGCACGCAGCTAATTCTTTCTTGCTCTGTTTCTCTTACGTCATACCTACAGACAATAGATTTTATATATGTAGAATTGACGTCATACCTACAGACAATAGTTTTATGCATGCAGAAGTGACGTCACCTAACACACTAACCAGCAGCTCGATCAGTTTTGTCATGGCGGAGCTCAGCTCAGGAATATGCATAATAAAACAATTATTGAATTCGGTTTTCGCATGTTAGCGATTATTATCAAGGCCTCAGTTTGTGTTATCCGCCTCAGCCTTCGGCTTCAGCAGATAACACAAACTTTGGCCTTGATCAATTTTTTGTCAGTCAAGCAAATTTTAAATTTATCAGGGAATTTAACTGTTATATTTGTTCAATGTATTGGCTAAAAGTCATTTGGAAAGATAATAAAGGAGTTTATAAGTAACGACGAGGGCTAAGGCAACAACAATGCCGCAAAACAATAACATCCGATTGGTTTAAAGAGGAAAAATAATCGTTCTGCTCGTGCTGCACGTATTTCAGTTAGCAAATATTTTTGCGGTACTCTCTATAACAACGACTGACGTCAAATCCTGACCAAATTTGGGGTTTGACGACAACGCGAGCATACAGATGTGACCCTTTCATTCAGATTTTTACTCTGAAACCGCTCGTACAACTGATTTATTTTTAGGATACTTCGTCCACATTGTACGACGTAAGCGAGAGATGGAATAACGGCGAAAGACTTACGACATTGGGGCAAAATTATATTCTGAGGTGATGTTGTCGTCGAAGTCGCCGTCGTAGATCACCATCCCTAATGTTATCTTTCACGGCAGACATTAACGTTTAGCTTGAGATTAAAGGAATCATGATAACAGGGCTGAATCCTGCTTTCCTCCCATTTATTGAGTCATTTGGCTTTAGTTCCAGGCGATCAGTTCGTATCTTGCGTTTACCTTTGTCCTCACTTAATATGTTTCTTTCGTCAAAGAGATATGTTCGCCGGAGCAAGCCTGCGAACAGTTACTGGATGGCAAGCTTTGCCATCCAGAACACAAGCAGTTCTTTTACATTTTTCAGACTTTCAAACCGCTCTAAAATCATGCACTTTAAAGTCAGTGGCCTGAAAATTGATAGTTTTACTAATTTCGTCACTCTCTTAATTTCCATTTCTGGCATCTACTTTGTACCACGACCATTTTCTTATGATTCACAAGGTCACGTGACGGTCATGCAAAAGGCCTATACTCCCCAAATCCATCATAACTGTCAATTTAAAAAAAATCATGTGAAGGGAAAATAGAGCGTTTTCACTCACGTGACCAGCAGCCATATTGGGTTCCTGAAACAAAAGGAAGTATTTGCATAAAACTATCTTGCATAAAAATAGAGTTCAATTCCCGGAGGATTCATTTGGTACACCATCATGGCCGCCATTTCTTTGTTTTGGAACACCAACATGACCGCTGTGACGTCATGTGAAAGCGCTCTCTGACAATGGCCTGCACCTACAACGTAGTTAACGTCAGGAGCGCCTGACAAAGACCGTGCAACTTGATTGTATTTGTAGAACGGCGTTTTTTCAGACCGAGCTATTTTTAGATTACTTTTCGCGCGAAACCAGTCAGACCTTTCCAGCTTATCACAAGTCTTACATGAGAAATTACGACCCATTTCCTATTTCCCCCCATCCCATAATGAAATACGTTTCGAGGGCTTCAATACATAACAGCAGTACAAGTTATTTACTATTGGGACTGTATCATGGTTCAGTGAATTGTATATCCATTGTTTTAATGCAAATAACCCCCTAAAATGAACTGTATAAATAGGGAATGGAATTGAGTGAGAATGGTCCCTCGTAGTAGCCAATTCTTATTTTAAAACTGGTCTAAAAATAGCTTGATCTGTGAAAATGCGGTTATTTTGCCGATAAAATCGGTTCTCAGGTTGAATCCGTTTTGGTAATGTTGAGGCTGAATGGATAAGTGCATGAACACAGAACTGATAAGATGATCTGAAACGTGAAGAAGATGTGTTGAGATGCGTAAGAGAGCTTGAGGGAAGGTATAGCTGTTCTACAT
>NC_090888.1:66987934-66990434 GCF_036669925.1 Montipora capricornis | reverse complement strand
AAAAGGTGCAAAGACCTGGTTTGACAAGCTAGATGTACCTGACTTCCTTGGAAGTGCAGAATTATCGGCCATCCTTGGAACTGCTCACCTGTTACGGAAAGTGTCGTGTCTCTAAGCTACGGGGAATGGCTGAGACACAATAAACATTACCAAGTGGAACAACTGGAGAGAATCGAATAATAATAATAATAATAATAATAATAATAATAATAATAATAATGATAATGGATCTCCGAAAACTATATCCCGACTTCGAGATCAAGCAAACCAATATAGTGTTTAACTTCCTGGGAGATTTTAACGCCACCCTAAAGAAAGAACTCTCTGATTTAGCCCACAAGAAAGATATTACTAAAGTGATAACCAACTGTCAGAAGTAGATTATATCACAGAACTGTGAAATCACCAAAAAATTCTACAGTTTAAGACAATGAAACACACATTTTTTTAGTCCAAGAACTGTTGCCTAGACACTGTCCGCAGCAAGTTTGAAAACAAATTGTAAACTGAAAAGTTATTCAATAAAACAGATAAAGACCTGGTTTGGCAAGCTAGATGTACCTGACTTCCTTAGAAGTGTACAATTATCGGCCATCCTTGGAACTTCTCACCTGTTACGGAAAGTGTTGTGTCTCTAAGCTACGGGGAGTAGCTGAGACACAATAAACATTACCAAGTGGAACAACTGGAGAGAATCGAATAATAATAATAATAATAATAATAATAATAATAATAATAATATTATTATTATTATTATTATTATTATTCCATTCGATTCTTCCCCGTTGTTATTATTATTATTACTATTATTAATAGTAATAATAATAATGATAATAATAATAATAATAAATTAATCAACAGTTTAATGTAATTAACCAACAGTTTAACACGGTCCCTGGAAGAGTGTTTGCGAATTTGAGTGAGATGTTGAAGAGGGACCCAGAGAATGAGCGACCAAGATATAAAGATCGTGGAAAACGTGCTCGAGATGATTCGCGAATGTTTGAAAACATTGAAGAGGTGAGCGGGTTTTGGAGAAAGTTGTGGGAAGAGAGAAGGACTGGGAATAAGAACGCGGCCTGGTTGCAGGAAGTAAAGATCGCGATCTACGAGCAAGTACCACCACCAACGGCCAGCAAATGGGCTCTCGAAGTAGCGGAAGCGGTCAAAGTCCTGTCCAAGAATCGCAACTGGAGCGCGCCAGGGCCTGATAAAATCTCTAACTTTTGGTGGAAACATGCTGGCGCCCTGCACAAGGGTGTGGTCGAGAGCTTCAAAGAAGTTTCTAAAGGCGACGAAGATTACCCCGAGTGGTTTTCTTAAGGTAAAACCTCCCTCATTCCGAAAGAAGGCGAGTTCCTGAGTGAAAATCAAAGGCCTATTACTTGTCTGAATAACGTGTATAAGTGGTTTACATCTTGCCTCCTGTCACCCGTGGACCAACTCCTTGAACATTATGGCCTGATGGAAGGCCAGCAAAGAGGAGCGAAATCAGGGAGTTTTGGTACGATGGATAACTTGCTAATCGATAGAGCAGTAATGCTGGATTGCCAGAGAGGCAAACGGAACTTAAGCATGGCATGGATTGACGTGCGCAAGGCTTACGACTCCGTCGACCATGATTGGCTATGCGCAATGACTGACGTGCACAGGCTTCCCATCTGGCTGGGTAAGGTCATACGCAAGTTGTGTGCGAGCTCGAATACTAAAGTAGTAGCTACAACAAGGCAAGGGCGAGAGACTTCCAGAAAAATAAGGTTCGTGAAGGGGCTACCCAGGGGGACGCTTTGTGTCCTAGATTGTTTACACTGTGCCTGAACCCATTAGCGTGGCACCTGCGGGCAACGGAGGGATACCGGTTATCCAAGCCTGTAGGAGTCAAAGTCACCGATCTCCTGTATATCGACGACCTGAAGGTCTTTGCTGTCTCCGAGAGCAAGCTGAACCGAGTGCTGAAGGAAACTAGAGGAGCGATTGAGGATATCGGCCTTCACTAGAATCAGAAAAAGTGCTCAGTGGTACACGTGAAGAGGGGAGCCCAAGTGCTAGACGAGTCTGGTATGAAGATGGACGAGACAACTACCATCACGGCTCTTGGGGAGGGAAAACACTACAAATTCCTGGGGGTTCTAGAGAACGTTCGGCAGGATGAACGGCTGGCTCTAGCGTGTGCGGCTAAAGAGTATCTACGCAGGATATCTATTATATGGTCCAGACCCTATTTGATTGTAACCGTGTACAGGCAACGTATCAGTATGCACTCCCGGTGCTGCGGTACTTAATGTGGACACAGAGTTAAGAGGTGTGGACAGAGAAGCTCGGAAGATCATAATTGAGAACGGTGGAAAGCACCCAGCTAGACTAACTTCTTTGTTATATCTACCGAGGGAGAAAGGGGGTAGAGGCCTGCAATCAGTCGAACACGAGTATAAGATCACTAAAATCAAATCGCTACTGAAATTGTATCAGAATTCGGACCAGACTGTGGAAGCAGTTAGCG
>NC_090888.1:66962934-66982934 GCF_036669925.1 Montipora capricornis | reverse complement strand
TATAGCAGGTCCACATCAGCTGAATAGCTGCCAATACTTCAACCTGCTCGAAGAACAAGTAAATAACAAACGAACAAACCCCGCAACACCTCACCACTATTGTTTCCCCCAGGCGGCATCCTTTGAAGAACGAGCTGGAATACAATAGAGCTTATTCTTTTTCAATAAAATGCAAATAAGTTGCGGGGTATTCTTCAATTTAGCCGTTGATTTATTATTTTCCCGATACAACAAAGCAGAAACGTCCTGGCCCCAGTTGTTCAAATGATGGATAGCGCTATCGACCGGATGAATCACTATCCAGCGGATAAACCGTCACTAGCAAAACCGATTGAGTTATCCAATGGATAGTGATTTATCCGGCGGATAGCGCTATCCATCGTTCGAACAACTGGGGCCTGATTTTGAAAGTTTGCCGGATTTCAAAGACAAACAAAAGTCGCACTGACGCCCTTAACGACTCAGACATCGCGTTACTACACTTGATTTCGGAATCGAAATCTTCTTTTTGTCCAAAACCAGGTCCAAAATAGAGACGTCGAGTAGTCACGATTTATCAATTGATTCAGTTGAGGTATTTGAAGATAGTTTAAACTCTACATTGTCCTGCCAATTCTCATACAGCACACCCATCAAGGGATAATTCACGATAAACCAGAAATCTTCGCTGTGGCCAATATATTTGAACTATTCGATGAGAATGCCACCTCTGGTAATTAAGAGGCTCTTTAAAAGTTGTTTCCAAGAGCAAGTGGATGTTATTTTTTTAAAACCTGTTCTGAATTGTCTCTTTACATTACCAGACACTCTAATCAGTTCAAGCGAAGTGTCTGTTGAAGTGCTCGACGAAAAAATCTCTTCCGATAATGAAGACAATCCATTTAAGCTTATAATATCAATAAGTATATAACATAAGTGGCTGGTGATTCGCGGTATTTTATTTTTGTGCATCAGGTCATGTGATGTTTGATAGCATATCAAAGACAATAATTATTTGATTGTGAGGCTAAGCTTGTCTGAAGAATACAACAAAGTTTTGTGAAAAAATTAATGCTGCAAACCGTTTCTTTGATGCCTCTTGAATTTGTAAATTAAATTATTTTGTATTCTATTACGAGTTTGCAAGAATTTTTTGGATACAGGAGACTATTAAATCGTATGATGCAAATTACAGGGAATTCTTATCTTGTTTATGAAATCACATTATGTAAAGTCCTCCCTTATCAATAATTAGGTCAACTGAATTCAAGCAAATTTCCCAGATCTAGGGAATATTTTTAATATTAATCTTTTCTTTAAAGCCACAGCTACACGAGCGATTTTTTGCTCGCGCCGTTGATGCGATTTTTTCAAATTTTGTTGCGTCGCCAGCGATCGATGAAAATCGCAAGGTGTAGCCACCCTTGAACTGGCGACGCGATATTGAATGAGAAATTGAATAAGTTGAATTTCTCGTGATTTTTTTTCTGCGATTTTTTCAGCTGTCGCGTCGTCAGTTCAAGGGTAGGCTCGATTTCCAGCCGTTTTGGGAGCCCGCGTTCCTTCCTTCCTGGAAATCGAGCCTAGTAAGGGTGGCAACACTTGCGATTTTCATCGCATCGTACATATGTATCACTGGCGCGAGCAAAAAATCCCTCGTGTAGCTGCGGCTTAGGGACCGTTCATTTTCTATGAGAAAGGGAGGGCTGGTGGGATTTGGGGGGGGGGGGGGACACTAAAAAAAAATTGGCTTGAAAGGGGGGGCCAGCCGAAAAAAAATGAAGGAAAAGGGGGGGTTGGACGAAAAAATTAGATTAAAAATAGGAAAAGAGATTTTACAAATTCTTGCGAATGAATACTCTCAGAACTGGACAAGCCGAAGTGGGAGGCAGGAATGAATCAGGTCAACTAAACAGCAGTGATGAAAGCAGTGAGGGAGAGGAAACTGATGATGACTACAACAGTGATGCCCCTGACTCTGAAGACGACTCAAATGATGTCGTTCTTGCTTTTATCGCCTCAGATGAGGAATACGCAGACGAGCGGCCACCTACAACACGCTCAGGACGAGCTGTAACAAGAAGAGCAGAAATTGACTTTTCATTCTTTTGAGTGATTTGTTAAAAGCAGCTTTCTAGCTTTCAGGTTTTTTTCAATAAATTATGTGAAATGTAACAAAACGAAATTTTAATGCTGCAGTAACTTTTAACACCATATGTATTTTTTATTCAAGGGGGGGGGCCTTCCAAAAAATTACTCTGATGAGGGGGGGGGGGGGGCAGGAGAAAAAAATCGGAAATTGGGGGGGGTCATACAATTTTCAAATTACACCCCCCCAAATTCCACCAGCCCCCCCCCCCCCCCCCCTACCCGCGTTAAAAGGGTCAGAAATTTGCAAACAATATTATTCAGACCAGATTTGACAGGTAGTCATCAAATGACGTCAGCAATGAACAAGACAAAAGAAGGGGGCGTGCATAAATTAAGGGCAAGTTGGGGCATAACGCAATTGAGTTTTTTTTGCGGGTAGCGTTCGTAATTCCCTTGCCATCGATGTAATGCTGGTACGATCGTTTCCACTGTCGTCAGCGTTCCGCGACCTGAGGCGGCGACCCTGTCAAATCTAAAGGAGGCAGCGCTCTTTCTACTGAATTCGCCATCCTTGTCGCCAATTTGAAGGATATCAGACCCACTTAGGCGAGCTGCAAAGGTCTAAACAAATCTCTTTAATCGAGCAAGGAACACCTACACAATTCACACTCGTTGTCTTACATTCCCGGATGTACTAACGCTCTCATCCGCTGACCTAATACACTACAGTAAAGAATTTTGAAGATATAATGCGTGAACAAGTGTTTCAGTAGTGGTCGATGACAGGTACTTTCCTATATAGCTGATGTTACGGAGATGATAAAAGAATGATTTGCAAATACTTGCAACATGATCGTTGAAATGAAAGTGATTGTCAAAAATGACACCAATATTTCTAGCTTTCTTTGTAGACCGGATGGTCTCATTAACAACAGAGATTTCTTAAAGGACTGGTCTAGGTAGATGTTTAGCAGAGATCACAAGTAGTTCAGCCTTATCCTTGTTAAGTTTAAGACGGTTAACCAGCATCCAGTGATCAATCTCATGTACACAACGCTCGATGTTAGACACAGCTAAAGCCCTATCACCAAGTATAGTTGGCTGAAAGGACAAGTAAAGTTGAGAATCATTAGCATAAAAATGGTAAACAATGTGGGAAAGAGGAGAAGCAAAAAGAAGGTACAAAATGGGTCCCAAAACTGAACCTTGTAGAACACCACAATGAAGAGCATGTTTCAAGGAAGCCCCACCATCAACGGACACATGCTGCATGCGACTAGACAGATAAAATTGAAACCATAATAACGGCTTGCCACTGTCTCCAAAGCGCTCTTGAAGACGAGAAAGAAGAGTATCGTGATCAACCGTATCGAAAGCTGCGGAGAGGTCCAGAAGCTGATAAAAGTAAGATTAGAAACCGGACGATAGTTGGAAAACTGCGTATGATCCAAGGAAGACTTCTTAAGGAGAGGGCGTAACTTAGCAACTTTTAATTGAGATGGCATTTGACCAGATGGTAGCGAAGTATTAATAATTATGGAGATAAATGGTAGCAGTGTGTCCAGAGCGTTTCTTGTGACGTAGCCAGGAAGAGGGTCAAGATCGCACGATTTGGAAGATAATTTCACTACACATTTGTGGACATCGGATCATTCAAAGGTGATTCACAGGCCACCAGCTAATTAGTAATACCAAGAGATTATAAAGGTAAGAGAAGTAATCCCTCATACTAGCCCTACTCCCATCGTAATCCCTCTTAGGTTATTTTTAGATGATATCAATTTTCCCGCGGATAATGTTACCGCGCGCGTTACGTGGAAGTTTCGCGGAGGACGGAAAGTGCAGCAAATTCTGTACGATGCCACTCTCCGTTTTCAAAATTGAGTTTCATGGCCTTATAAAATTCATTGTCTGCAAGATACAGGTTTCAAACATACAAAACTCGTCCCCGTCGAGATACAGTTTGCAATCTTATATCATGGAAATTGGTTAACTGTATAATTCACTCTGATACCAATTTTACGTTTGTTTAATGTTGGAAACCGTGTTAAATAATTTGTAAGAGGGAGCTATATTTTACGCGTGCGTTGCAAATTGACTTCAATCCGCCGATCTTACGGTTTTAAAAATTTTTATCGTGCGGTCATTTAAAATTTTCCTGTCACGTGTGGTACTGTTTGAAAGCGTTAGCTGTCTAATTTATGAATGTCATAGAATTAAGTCACCATAGTTTAAGTCCGCTAAGAAAATCGAGAACGCATTGATCAAGTCAGGAATATGTTACTTGGTGACTGTAGTCCGCGATATTTCATTGTGTACAAAATTCTGTCGCCTATAAAACTCGTTACTTTCAAGATACAAGATGCAAAGATATACATGTATAATTCAAATCGCTTAACTGTGTTGTTTACAGTGACACAAATTTCAACACTGTACGTCCAATGTACGAAACCGAGTTTAATAATTTTGAAAGATGCAGGTATATTTAACATGCGTGCTTTGCAAATTGACTTCCATGCGATACCACTTGTTCATACATTTTTATCGCACTGTCTGTTCAAGTTTCCTGTCATGTCTGATATCTGTCTAATTTATGAATATCTAAGAATTAAGTCGTCAGATTTTAATCCCGCGAAGAAAATCAAGAACGCGTTAACCAAGTCAGCGATATATTACTTGTTGACTGTAGTCTGCGAATTGCCAATGTTTACAAAATTCTGTCGCTTATAAAACTCGATCCTTTCAAGATGCAGGTTTCAAACATCTATAACTGAAATCGCTTAATTGTGTAGTTTTCAATGATACCACATTCAAGGTTGTGCCATATACGAAACCGTGTTAAATCTTTTTTTAAGGAGACAGCTATATTTAACATACGTGCTTTGCAAATTCACTTGAATCCGATAACACGGGTTCAAAAATTTTTATCGGACGCTTGATTCAAGTTTTCCTGTCATGTTTGGTACCGTTGTAGAGCTCTATCTGTCTACTTTATCACCATATAAGAATTAAGTCATCATATTTTAATCCCGCAAAGGAAACCGAGAATGCGTTTATTAAAGTCAGAGGGATCGTACTTATCGACTATAGTCTTCCATTTGCCATTCTGTACAAAATCCTGTCGGTTACATAACTCGTTCCTTCCAAGATACAGGTTTCAAAACATAAGTCATTGTAATCGCTTAACTCTGTAGTCAACAAGTCACGTTCGTCCACAAAATGTATATACGCGTTTGTCTCACCATCCTCCGCCACTTTTGTTTGATGGTAAATCGCGAACGACGCGATCATTGCGTGGGAATTCGCTCAGCTGTCAACATTGGTAAAAATGAGGACATGTGATTGGCTATCAGTTAACCCTCGTGGGAATACCGGATCTCGCAGGAGATCTAAAAATAACTTAACAGGGATTACGATGGGAATAGGGCCAGTATGAGGGATTACTTCTCTTACCTTCTGTAATAGTCACTTCAGGCCACGAGTAAGCGGTTACACAATTACACAACTTAGTTTTTCACTTCGTTCCTTGTTTGCAAATGCAGTAAATAAAACCAGTTGAGTTCTCCACCCAGGTTTGACACCTTCATAATCTCTTGTTCATTCATTGTTTTAGCCTATCGAATCTTTCCAGATCCATCGGGACGGGAATCCCGCAATATCGCCGGTTCACGTCATCTTTAAATAATCGGTCCTTCTCAATGTTTTGAGTCTTCGAAACCTGTTGAATTAGTGGAATTTTCTGGTAGAAACCACGCTTATCTAGCATGAATAGTGACTGTTTTCGGGCTTGATTGTCCGGGCAGCGAATTAGGTGACCGAGATATTTCCTTTGCACTGATTTTACGAAGTCTGATACTGGAATGGTAGTGCAAACAGCGTGGATTTTCTTGGTTGACCATTTGAACCGGATATTCTCGTCATTATCACTTTGCGCTTCTAGCGCGGGCCCAACCGTTTCGAATCATCGAACGGAGAACTTGGTTGTACACAGCGTCGATTCTGTCAAAGTTTCGCGCTGGTAATTGTCCAGCATTGGCAGCCGTAGGTGAGACGGGACCTCACTTCGGCGTTAAAGAATAGGTTTCTTGTAGCAAGCCTGATTTTGTAATTGCAGAAGAATCTTTTTCTGGATACAAATTTGGCCTTAGCTTGTTCAATACGCGTGTTGATTTCTGCGTCACCGGTGTCGTTGTTATCGAACCGGATTTGAGCGCCGAGATAACGGAACTGTTCGGTGTTTTGGAGCTTGCAGAGGTTCCCTTTTCAGTATGCTCGAACCCCAAGTTAATTGAGTGAACAATTAACAAAAAAAAAGCGCTGCAATAATGAATATCAAAAGGAGAAAAGGCATGTTTTTTCAGTCTTTCCGACGCGAAAATCTGGATCACTTTAGAATCGCGAGAAATTGAAATAATTATTCGAGAAGATATGAATACCAAAAAAAAAAATCACGCACAGCAGTAATTAATATCAAAACGAGGAAGCAAAGGCTCATTGATTACTACATCCCTTAAAACCCCTTAGGGCTCCTGAGCAATTGAGGTGTCCGAATACAGAACCCGGATTCTACAAAAAGTATGAAAAAATGACCAGTTTAAGAAGGAATGCAAGGTCGTATATATATATTACTGAAGTCGTGCTTAGTTGTCAAAGACACTATATCCGATTAAGACATACTCACTTATAACCTGATAGGGGC
Organism: Montipora capricornis; assembly: GCF_036669925.1. NCBI lineage: Eukaryota > Metazoa > Cnidaria > Anthozoa > Scleractinia > Acroporidae > Montipora > Montipora capricornis. Next base: position 66,976,165 of record NC_090888.1, on the reverse strand, counting down.
TCACAAAATCGGACGAATTCCTGTCTGCTGAAAAGCGGCGCAAGCATGAAACAAACCGTAAAATCGAAATCTATAGACATAAGGAAGAGAGAGCCATAAAGTTTCTTTTATTGTTTGTCCATTTTCGAGATAATACTCCGTTCGATAAAAGTTAGTGAAGTTTGGCTTCAACACTAAAAACTTTATCATAACTCAGTTGCTACGTTTCACAGTGTTATCATCTTTCCTGTTTTTCTTTGGTTTAGGAAAATCTGATTACCTCTCACAGCAGGATGAGAAGTTTATACTCTGTGGTAAGGGACGTCTTCAATCTTAATTGATTTTTGAAGACATGATAAGGATTCCCAATTGTTTGTTATTGTATGTAAGATGAGTAATTTGTGTGTCTTTTTCTGATGTCTGGTGTATTTCCAGCCGATCTTTATCGTTTGGAGCTGGACCTTATTGCACGGAGTTAGAGGCGAGAATGACACTGCTAACACGTCGCCCTCCCAAAATATGACAGAGTCTTCAGGAACTAGTCACCTTCGAATTCCAAAGAACCATAGGCAGAAACCAAAAACTAAAAGACCAAAGAAACACATATTGCAAAGAAGTTGGGTGAATTTGACAAGATCCCCAACAAACTTCGAAAAAGTGACACTGTTAAGTCGGGTTGGGTTGTTTCTGCACGTGAACGAGAATGGAACAATATCAGGATCATTAAAACTGTACAGTCCATTTGGTGAGTTTGAAGTGGTTAATGATGGCTCAATAACAACCCATTAGGTTCCAAGAAAGCTCAAGAAGTCCCTTTGCTTTTGCCATTCGCTCAGTTTGAGCGAATGGCAAAAGTTCCGTTACAGTTCGTGACGGTAAAAACACCGTGGCACACAGTGACAACCCATAATATTCCAATGAACTATTTTGTATTAAAAGAAAGTCTACCTTTTGACAAGTCCTTTTGCTCTTTCCATTCGCTGTTCTTGTAAAATGCACACTAACTGATCATTTCACGATTAGCTCTCAACTGTGCCATGCGCCAACGAGTTCCATATTTAAGACAACGTCTTCTAAAATCTTCGTGGAAAAAAGGATAACTACGTAATCTAGAGCGTTTTCGATTTGAGCTGTAGCGATTGCTAAAACTTTCGGAAGTGACTAAAAAGCCACTTAGAAATTTCTACAGACTTGATGTTCCCCTAGGACATCCGAACAGATAAATATTTTGTAGGGCAGACCCAAACTCACTAAACCGGAGCTTGTAAAGCACTGTAGCAAACATTTAATTAAAGCAAATCTAAGGACTTCCGAGAGATCCCGTCGTTGGGTGTCGCTCAGTAAAATTTGGTGCCGTTCCAATTCGGAAAAATTCAAAACGGTATTAGTATTTGTTGCTGACGTATATATTTTTACTTTCCGAAAGGTTTTGGCCAATTATAACGAGAAAAGTAAGTGTTCAGTTTAGTTCATGAGGAACAACACGTCAATTTTTTCAATTCCGTCAAAATGTTCAATTTCGTGCTTTCCTTCCCAGTAGAGAGATTCCAAATAATGTCGCCCGATATTTTATCATAACTGTCAAATATAATACATTCAGATGAACTTATCTTTGTTTTGAGGAAGGTAGGTCATCGAGTATTAAATGCTTCAATATTACTCAAATAAATAAGCGTTTGAACAAAATTTTTGTTCGTTACGGTATATATTAAACTCTGAACTGACCAAGCACGCTCTCATTCACAGCGAGCAACGCGATAAAAACAATAAGCTCTCATGAACGTCGCAGCACTGTACATATTAGTGATCCGGTATTCTGCAGCTAGGTGCAGTGCAAAACAGACAGGCTTAATGTAAGCATAATACTTCAATAGTAAAATTTAAAAAAAGCAACTAAGGTTGTTATTGGCCTTGATCATCATTTTGTCGGACTGTACTTTGACTGTCACTCCTAAAAGAAATCCGAGTAATTCTGGCTGTGACCACCCTTAATTTTTTGCTTCAGAGCAACGTTATTCCTGAAAATTCAACTCTGCCATAACTGAATCTAAATACTTCAAAGTTTATCCTTGATGGATGTCTTCTTTGAGTCGGTAGTGTGCAACGGTACTTTGCGTTGTTAAATATCGCACAAACTCCACACATGCCCACTGCAGAATCTGTTCGCCCTTAGGAGACAACGACTTTTCTTGTTTCCCAATTGATAAATGAAGTATTCTCCCCAACTGATCTCTACGTTTCCGTTGGATTTTTCCTGCTGTTCAAGGTGTTTTCAGCCGGATAACTCCTGAGAAATCGGCGGTCACACAATGTGAGCAGAATCAGTGACTGGCTATCAAATTTCCCTCTTCAGTGTTCTCTTGTGACTAACTGAACTAGAACACGATGCAACTCACATCTTTTAACGGATTCTGGGAGTCCCTCATTCAAATGTCTCGCATGGAAACCCCAAGCAATTATGATCTCTTCTTTGAAGTATTTGACGACAGTTCCAAAGATCGTTGCTCAAGCCCAGGCGCTGATATGCTTCACAACACTCCCGTCAAGAATTCTTAATTACGGTACTGTGCCTTGCATTCCAGGTTTAATTTCTAAGTCTTGTTGAGGTTGTAAAGTAGAATTCTCGTAAATTATCGTTTAGACCGGGCTAATAAGCTCAGTTGTACATGCAGTCTATAATCTTACGGTTTCAGTGGGCAGTTACGAACTTTCTTGTCTCATACAAGTAGTTACTCTTATGTAACCGAAATATATACATTTTAAATTTACGGCTGCTGTAATTTTGATTTGCAGTACGTGATAGGTTACACAGTTAAAGTAGACTGTTGAGAATAAGCTTGTTCTTCATCCGGCACTCTGTGTGTATGGAGGTAATCTGTGTATGGAACCCGTTAAGAAAACTATAATATGCAAGGGCACCCAACGAGCCCATTAAGCCAAAAGCCTTTAAGAGACATTTCTTTGCTCCTTGTAATGTATAAAGACTATCTAAAGAGATGTTTTTATCACCTTGAATTTTAGGGAACGATACTCTTTATTTCAGAAATTGCTAGCTGAACGTTTCCTTATAAGGAGTTCCAAACCCAATCATTTGCTCATCCGACAGGGGCACCTAACGATAACATTCACTGAAATATGTGTTCGGGAGAGTAAAACTGCTCTAAGAATTTCGGCTCTACGTTGCCAAACAGCTATAGATTTCTTTACTAAAACATCACCAAAAAGATTCGCAACAAGGGAAAAGTAGTCCATTACGTTTTCGGAAAGGATATTTTTGCAATTTTTGCACTTAAAAAGGTCACCCAGCAGTTTCGGATGAGCAAATGGTTTGCTAGGAAGTTTTATGAAGGTAACGTCCAGCTAGCAAATTAAAAACCCATTACCTAAATTTTTCGGACACATCAATTTTCAGCTAAGATATCCGAGCAGATCAAATTCTTCTAGGTGATAAAAACATCTCTTTAGACAGTCTTTAAACATTTCAAGGGGCCTAGAAATATCTCTCAAAGGCTTTTGGCTGAATTTGCTCATTGGGTGCCCTTGATCAGAAACTGCCAGGTGACCTTTTTAAGTACCAAAAATTGCAAAAATTATCCCTTCCGAAAACGAAAGGGACTACTTTTCCCTGGTTGCGAATCTTTTAGGGAGATGTTTTAGTGTAAAAATCTGTAGCTGCTTGGCAACGTAGAACCGAAATTCTTAGAACAGTTTGACTCACGATTCTCCTCGAACTTTTGTAAGAGCTCGTTGGGTGCCCTTGAACATGGTATATTTTCTAATGGCCAACCTACAAGAAAGAGCTCTTACAAAAGTAAGGAAAACTTTTGAATTTGAAGGAGACATGCATGTTTCAAACCCACTTGCGGGTTTTACTTGTATTGAAAATGGGTTTAGTTCAACTGAAACCATCATTGTCTACTTCTAAACTCAAATATTTTCGAAACTGATATTACGCACAATTTAAATTGAATCATGTAGTAAATATTAAATATTGAAAATATTGATCAGACAAAGTTCAGGCGGTCTGCAAGAAATAAGACCTACAATGATGAAATGTTCCTGCATCGGTTGTAATACTTGCTATTGAATACCGGGTGGGTATGTGGTTGAATAATCGGTCCTTGCTCTACTCTTTGACTTTAATATCGTCAGATTCTATGACATTTCACTGCACGCTATGGGGCGAGAAAGAAAAAACTAAAAATCGTCTCTCAGGTCGTTTGAGTGACGAGATGTTCTGAATCGTCTTCGAACTACGTTCTTGGGGGAATGAAAAATTCTGCTCCTTGTTTTTGTGGAGGTTCAGTAATTCTGAACTCTCTCCTGTGTCGTTGTGGGGGATCAGAAATTCTGAATTCTCTCCTGTGTTGTGGTGAGGTATCAGAAATTCCGAATTCTCTCCTGTGTTGTTGTGAGGTATCAGAAATTCTGAATCCTTTCCTGTGTTTTTGTGGGGGATCAGAAATTCCGAATTATCTCCAGTGTGGTTGTGGGAGATCAGAAATTTTAATTTAATTTAATTTATTAACTTTGCCAGTCAAGCTGACAGAGCGCCACAACAGCTTGCGCAAATTGCCGTGGCCCCTTAAATTCTGAATCCTTTCCTGTCTTGTTGTGGGGGATTAGAAATTCTGAATTCTCTCCAGTGTTGTTGCGTGGGATAAGAAATTCTGAATCATTTCCTGTGTTTTTGTTGGGGATCAGAAATTCTGAATGCTCTCTTGTGTTGTTGTGGGGGATCGGAAATCCTGAATCCTCCCCCGTTTTTTGTAGGGGATCAGAAATTCTGAATCCTCTCCTATGTTATTTAGTGAATCCTTTCCCCGTTTTCTACGACGGAGCCTCCCTAGACAAGAAATTCAGAAGATCATTTGGGTTCTCATACGTGGCTCAGACATTAGAATAAAGTTCAAGTAAAGAATAAGATTTTGCTCGGAAAACGTTTGTGATTCCTTGCAAACGGGGAAACTTTCCCTGTAAGTTTTAACATTATTTTAAGATTCAGAGTAAACTACAAGAATATTCTTTGGAATTAAGTGGTAATTATGAATTTCCGTAGAAAATCAAAGTTTCATTTTCGGCCAATTTTACACTAATTTCTGATGGAACTTCAAAACCTGCATTAAACAAAAGCTATTCTCCGAGACAGGTTTTCATTTTACACGGAGAAAGCAGCCATATTTCAGGTGATTCTCAGTATTTGTTCTGAATTTTCCCAAATTGGGACACCGCATTTTAGTTTAAAGGCGTTTAACTAGAGGGAAGTACCTTTTTCATGCAATTAACAAACTGACACCGGTGTTAAGAATGTACGAAAGACTTCAATTGTTAAATGCAAAAAACAAAAAAACCGACATGTCCTTTTCTTTGTTCAGCACCATATTAACCTGGATTGTTTTGGTTTCTAATTAAGATTCTGCAGACCTACGTATTAGGAATGTGATGAATCACGATTGATAAGGCAAGGAAGATAGCAATGTCTTGCAGTTCATAGCACTGAATTATACATTGTAGCTGCATAAATACAAAATACATATACATAAATATATTGATCACACGTGAATATGGTTCCAATAGTCAATGTAGCCCTAGTCTCAAGCGTATTTAACCGAGACAAAGTCTCGTAACCTCTTGGCCTTGGCTTTTCTCGTAACTAAATTCGTCAGTACTACCTGACCTGAGCGAGTACCCATGTAAATTTGTCGCGGCACTTGGACGGCGTACAGGCGGTAATTGGCTTTCTTGAAAACATAATAAATGTGTCAAAATTCCAAGTCAGATCATACGGAAGCCTGTAGGGTAAATACGAGATAATCCCGGGTGGAGAAAAAAAAAACTGTAAATGCGAGATAAAAAAAGTAGACAATGCGAGATTAAAAAAAAAACTAGAAAATGCGAGATAGAAAATGCGAGATAAAAAACTAGAAAATGCGAGATAAAAAAAACTAGAAAATGCGAGATAGAAAATACGAGATAAAAACTGGAAAATGCGAGTTAAAAAACTAGAAAATGCGAGATAGAAAATGCGACATAAGAAACTAGAAAAAATTTAAAGGTTTTCTTTAAATTTAGAACCTGGGAATCGAGGAGCGGGGAACGGGGAATCCCTACAATAGAAATTTTGAAAACGAGGAATGTCGAATTGAGAATAAAGGAGCCCATTGGAAATTTTATTAAAGGTGTGACAATTATCTTCAGTATAAAGTTTTAATAGCAGCTTACATGTGCAATAAACAGATCATGAGCAGCAAACCTTCCAAATGCATACTTCTTGACCTAAGACATTATAATTCACGCTTTAACCCATTGTCGCTTTTAAAACTGTGCAATAGTTCAGCCGGTAAGCAAGATGGAGAAATAACTTTGCACTCGGCTTGCCTCACCTGTCGACTTTTCCCCGGCCTATTTGCTGCCTTAGAGCCTCCTTTAGGGTAGTAACAATGAAAACCTTAAAGATAAATTTGTCGTCGAAAAAAAACTTGTCTTTTCAGTGGAAACTGACATTTTACTGATTTCAGTGATTTGTGATGTCATGAGAAGACACAAAAGCTTTGCACTGCAAGTATTGTTCACACTGTGCTCTCCCCTTGTAGGTGTGATAATTTCATTAAATGTGTCACGGATTAATGAGATAAGTTTTCAACGCTGCTTAATTAAAGTGGTATGGATTATGTTATGGCTCGTTACTGTATTCATTCAATAGGCCATTTATTTAATCACATGTTCTCTTCAGTTTCGTATTTCAACTTGTGGCGCACCCAAAAATTTAGTTTTGAGGAAGAGTGCGCCAAAAAAAAAAACATTTACTCGCGTAAGTGATGACTTAGAGTCATCATTGCTACTGGTATGTTCTCAACCTCGACTCCGACGCGATGTAAACGATCGGCACTTGTCGCTTGAAGTTTTCCAGAGGATCTTCGTTTGCAAGATGGTCGTTCGTCGATCGAATGGAATGGAAATTGTCTATTCGTCCTCTTGACTGATATCCGTTTTTCTTCGCCAGAATACACTCAACAATCGAAGATCCGGATGAGTTTTTCTCGCAGTTGCGAGACTTTTTGAACTCATTGGACTTGATTATCAAGCAACCTCCGAACGACCACTTGCTTCTCGATGTTTGGATTCAAATGCCCTCAACCCCGCCGAGCAAATTGTCGCTTTCGTCATTTGAAATGCACGATTCAGACACGCCTGAGAAGGTTTTGCTCATGGAGCAGCGAAGTAATCCCATAAAGAAGAATTTTGATGACGTGTGCAACAAACAGAGAGGAAATTTGGCTAATGGTGCTTTCAATGTGTGTATTTGGCGACCCAGAATCGAAGCCAAGGCCATCAATGAAATCGTGGAGGACGTTTCTGTAAAAAGTGGGTAAAAGAGGGTTAAAGAGGGCCGTGAAGGAACTTGTTGGAGATGGCACACGTTCAAGATACGAGGAGAGCATGAGAGTACCTGACTGGAAGCTTGTCCACTTTTAGGCGAAGGGAAGGGTCTCCTCTAAAACATGGCAGTGAGTGATTAACATCACAGGGCTTGAACGAACAGGGGTAAGAATATATAAAACACTAAGAATTGATCAAGTTTATGTTACTTTAGTAATTTGGCCATGATTTCTTTAAAAATTCAAGCATAATATTTATGTTTACATGTTTCATTGTATTTGTTTTGCTTGGTTTGTTTCTTTACATTTAAAAATTATTTTATACACCAGATGTTGACTCAAATTCTTTCCCCTCAACTATTATTATTCTTATTATTGTTATTATTATTATTATTATTATTATGATAACAATTAATTAATTATGACATTAATTATGACAATAATTTATTTAATACAACAAATATTGACTTAAATTCTTTCCCCTCAAAACTGAATGTGATGTTTATTATTATTATTATTATTGTTATTATTATTATTATTATTATTATTATTATTATTATTATTATTATTATTACCGGTATTATCATTTTCATTCTCACTATTGTTATTTCAGGTCTAACTGAGTTTCGAATACTCGAGCACCTTGAGGAAATTGCAGAACTTTCTCTGCCACTATCCAAGTTCAAGAAGCCTTTTCAGGATCTGAATACATCCAAGACTTTAATTTTAAACAGTTACTTCTTGCCAGATCCATGTCGATGATAATTAGAATTTGTGTTAACTGAATTCTTATCTAATTTATGTTGTCTCCAAATGTACATTTATTGGAAATTCATTTTTAAATTTTATCTTTGATTAGCTAAGTGTAGCCCAAAGATAATTGGTCGGAGTACACTTTAGGAACATATTGTGTTTGTAAGTACAATAATGTTGGTTTGTTTGAGACTTTTAAAGAGCCAAGATAATGTTACTAGACTGTACTTTAGGTGGCACACCCATGAGTACAGTATAACCCTGTGTTTTGTTAGAGTCAAGATAATATTATTAGGCTGTACTTTAGGTGGCACACCCATGAGTAAAGCATAACCCAGTGTTTTGTTAGAGTCAAGATAATATTATTAGGCTGTACTTTAGGTGGCACACCCACAAGTACAGTATAACCCAGTGTTTTGTTAGAGTCAAGATAATATTATTAGACTGTACTTTAGGTGGCACACCCATGAGTACAGTATAACCCAGTGTTTTGTTACAGTCAAGATAATATTATTAGACGGTACTTTAGGTGGCACACCCATGAGTACAGTATAAACCAGTCTTCAGTAAGAGCCAAGATAATATTACTAGGCTGCACTTTAGGTGGCACACCCATGCGTGCAGTATAACCCAGTGTTTTGTTAGAGTCAAGATAATATTATTAGGCTGTACTTTAGGTGGCACACCCATAAGTACAGTATAACCCAGTGTTTTGTTAGAGTCAAGATAATATTATTAGGCTGTACTTTAGGTGGCACACCCATGAGTACAGTATAACCCAGTGTTTTGTTAGAGTCAAGATAATATTATTAGGCTGTACTTTAGGTGGCACACCCATGAGTACAGTATAACCCAGTGTTTTGTTAGAGTCAAGATAATATTATTAGGCTGTACTTTAGGTGGCACACCCATGAGTACAGTATAACCCAGTGTTTTGTTAGAGTCAAGATAATATTATTAGGCTGTACTTTAGGTGGCACACCCATAAGTACAGTATAACCCAGTGTTTTGTTAGAGTCAAGATAATATTATTAGGCTGTACTTTAGGTGGCACACCCACAAGTACAGTATAACCCAGTGTTTTGTTAGAGTCAAGATAATATTATTAGGCTGTACTTTAGGTGGCACACCCATAAGTACAGTATAACCCAGTGTTTTGTTAGAGTCAAGATAATATTATTAGGCTGCACTTTAGGTGGCACACCCATGCGTGCAGTATAACCCAGTGTTTTGTTAGAGTCAAGATAATATTATTAGGCTGTACTTTAGGTGGCACACCCATAAGTACAGTATAACCCAGTGTTTTGTTAGAGTCAAGATAATATTATTAGGCTGTACTTTAGGTGGCACACCCATGAGTACAGTATAACCCAGTGTTTTGTTAGAGTCAAGATAATATTATTAGGCTGTACTTTAGGTGGCACACCCATGAGTACAGTATAACCCAGTGTTTTGTTAGAGTCAAGATAATATTATTAGGCTGTACTTTAGGTGGCACACCCATAAGTACAGTATAACCCAGTGTTTTGTTAGAGTCAAGATAATATTATTAGGCTGTACTTTAGGTGGCACACCCATGAGTACAGTATAACCCAGTGTTTTGTTAGAGTCAAGATAATATTATTAGGCTGTACTTTAGTTGGCACACCCATGAGTACAGTATAACCCAGTGTTTTGTTAGAGTCAAGATAATATTATTAGGCTGTACTTTAGGTGGCACACCCATAAGTACAGTATAACCCAGTGTTTTGTTAGAGTCAAGATAATATTATTAGGCTGTACTTTAGGTGGCACACCCATGAGTACAGTATAACCCAGTGTTTTGTTAGAGTCAAGATAATATTATTAGGCTGTACTTTAGGTGGCACACCCATGAGTACAGTATAACCCAGTCTTTCATTATAGCGAAGACAATATTATTAGGCCTTGCTTTACTGAAGCGATCATATTTACTCCTGCGCTGTTTTCTATGAAGCTTAAAGTTCTGTCACGCTATTGTATTCAAACGTCAAAACACTAAAGGACGTCTTTGCAAGAATGAATACCGTAAAATAATGCTGTAGTTTTGTTGCCAATAGCCACTGAAGTGCACTGAGTCCATTCTTTGTTGTTTGCATCCAAGGATGGAGTGAAGGATGGAATGGATTAAAACTTGAAAAAAGCTGGCCAGTTTTATTTTTAAGTTTGGAGACCGTATTTTCAGAAGTGGTCAAAAACTAAATATGAATAGATAGCTCTTTGTGCCATAAATATATTTCATATCTTGTCAGTGGGTTGTCAGGAATGTTGTATATGTGAGCTAAAGTAGTAAGAGAGATTTTTACCCATTTTTAACATAAAAACAGCAAATTTTGCATGACAGTGCCTCTTTAATTGTTTTGAAGCTTTTGGGTATAGAAGATCTGCCTTAGTCAACTAATGCGATGACTAGGTGATGACTTAACTCAAAGTACATGGGTCCGAAATAACAACGATGTTTCCTTGAGAAAAGTTCAAAATGTGTATTGATTTGGGCATCTAAGAATTAGGAACTAGTTATACTTGGAAAAATTGAAATGCCATTACCCGACTGAATTTGCGATATTGTTAAGTAAGTCTATCTGTATTGTTGTAGGAATATGCCACTCCACTGGTAACAATGCGATATTTTTCTGGGTAAAATATCTAAATGTATGTACATCTTGCGCATCTGTAGAAAGTTTGTCCACTCTCTGGAAGCTATGTATCATTTTTCTCAAGGTGTTTATCGTTTCTGCCTTTTTTTTTTTCAAATTGAGGTATCTGTGTGGGGTTGTGCTAGCTGCAATAAGTACCTGAGTAGAAGTCAGTAATAAATTCCGGCGCAGGGATCTTATCGTTTATTTTTTAAAGGCTAGTAATAGAAACGTTTGTAAATGCACGATTTGCATCCCTTATATCTTGTTCAGTCCACTAGTTAAAACAAAAATATTATGAATAGTAGGCCAAAGGGTCATCACTTTATATTTGCTGGAGTCAAGACAGACCATTAAAAAAAAGTTCCTTCAATATATGTATTTTTTAAAGGCTAACATTTAACTGATCAAATATTAAAGTGGTGAAAGTGTAAAGGAACAGGAACTAACCAGGGAGAGAACATATAGAAGGCCATGGATTTCACTCGAACTGAAGTGGAAGTAACCTAGAAATGCTCCTGATGACGGTATCAGGGGAAAATCAAAGGAACCGCAACAACCTTTTTTTGGCCCGTTCCGTTGCTGTTTCTCGGATTTCACCCCAGTTGCCCCATACATACACCTGCGACGGCAAAAAAAGCAATTTCCACCAAAACAACCAAAACTTTTTAATGAAGAACACTGAGCTCGTCCTGAAGCCAGTTCGGAGTTTTAAGAAACGAATGTGTGCCTCAGGATAAAAACAAGTATATAATTGTCATTTTTGTTATCGTAAATAGCTGCAAGAATTTGCATTAGAAATATTTTCTCTTTTTTTTTTAATGTGCTTGCTTTTATCCCGACGCGCGCAGTTTTTTGAAACTCTGAACTCGCTTATTTCACACATGCCGGATTATTGAAGCGTGAACTTGTTCTTGATGGTTAATTGTTTCATTATGCCGGTAATACATACATACATACTTTATTGAGACTCCCTTCAACAGGGATTTTCAGTCACAATGTTAAAAAAAAAGAAGAAAACTACAGTAATTTCATTAAAATCCAAATATATTCAAAATCATTCAAAATATACCAAAAATTACTTCATATAGAACATATTATTAAAAAGTGTCCGCTTAATAAAGCCCCTCAAATTTTAACCAAGAAGCGCTGAAAGTCTTTTGGTGATTCCTTTTCCGTGGATTTGTCCCTATCTATTGATTATTAACTAATCAATTACTCAAAGATATCTCTAAAACAGTGCATGGGTATCAATCAATTCAATTTGCTACACGGTAGACCGATGCTAGATAAAACGTGCACCGAATTTTAGGACAATTCGCACTTCCTTTCGCTGCTTACCTCGGAACTATGTACTTTGATTTCCGATCCTAACATCTTACTTCAGTAATCGTATTCGTAGAAATCTCTGGGCTAGGTCTCTCCCAAGGCCTTTCTGTTGTAGAATCTTTTACCGGTGTTCCGACTCTTCGATAAGACCCCATCGTTCAGAATACCCGGGAGGATACCGCCTTTAGCATTCGTTCCAATAAAAAAAAATGTCACTGGCAAAGCTGTAACGGCATTCACTTCTTACTTCGGGGGCTAAATAGCGTTTAGTGCTGTATTAACCACAGGCTTTCCTTTTGAGCCCAAACCAATTATACCTTGACGCTCTACCCAAAATTAATCATGGTGAAGCGTTTTAAAAGTACTTTTTTTCATAAAGCCAATGAAATTGTGTCAGAAGACAAAGTGGTACGTGACTTTTGGTGGTCACCCGAAGCAGAAATTACTTTTGCTTCATGGAACAAATTTTTTCTTGCCTTTTCTCTTTTTATTGGCCCTCGAAAGTTTCGATGTGAGTCATTTGTTTAATTACTAGTAATAGTTCTCACTACATCTGCCCGTGGTTTGAATATCATGTCATTGTCTTTACACTGTTTACATGGCATTTAAAGGTGACCCGAGTACGAGTATGTCTTTTTTTGGGATTTTTTTTTCTCCTATATGAGATAATGGGAGGTTTCTGTTTATTTCCCAAAGTCGTGGTTGATTTTCTATCAAATGCCAGTGGGCCATCAATATTATTTTTAAGTTACGCACTGATAAATGGTATTACGTGACAAAGGGCAGTAATTTCTTTTGTGCGTCTTCTTTTTCTGTCCCTGTAATTCACTTCAGAGAGGATTTGTTCTGTGAACAGATGCGGATAGCCCCTTTCGCATAGGCGGGACTTGAAGTTGCATCTATTCTCTTCGAATGCCTTTCGAGAAGGGATCAGTGTTCTTAGTACTTATTGGGCTTATCTTTTTACAAAGCCTTTCCCTACTCCTGGTGGGTGGAAGGAGCCAAAATGTCTATATTGATTTTTTTTTTTCTGTTGGCTTAAAATGCGTCGTACATCAAGGATGTTTCTTTTCGATACCACCATAATGCCAATGACAAAGCTTCCAGGACCGACTGGAATTTCCGAAGGATGGCTTC
>NC_090888.1:66947934-66952934 GCF_036669925.1 Montipora capricornis | reverse complement strand
TACATATACAATTGAATGAATTTCTCACAGTTCGGGATCAAACCCTTTTCTGAAGAGCCTCTTCGTGAATAATGAAGCACAAAATAGACAACAAGCTTCCTTTCAAATAATTCCTCACTGTCACATTTCCACTGATTTTCTTTTACCCGAAGACTGTGCAGAGTTGAGTACAAAATAAATGTAAACAGCTAGACAACTGAGATGCGACTTCAGTAAACACAGATGCATTCAAAGCTTTCGATTCCTTTAATGTTTGTTAAACCCATACAGAAATTGCCATTTGGTTTCAGTGTTGAACATATCATCGCAGTTGGTAAATAATACAAAAATACAGCTCGCTGCTCGACGGTCGATCTCAAGTCATTGCGATGCCCAAGCCCCTAAGTACTTCATGTATCCCTTAATATATTGAAGACAGTTCGCAGAGCTGCAAACACTCGAAATGAAATTAAAAATGATCCATGCGGTTAAAAGGTCAAATTTAAATCGTGGCAGATGGAACCTGCGACAATTTTGTTGTAAAGTTCGCGCCGATATAAATGTTTGCAAACTGTGCCAAGCGCGGAAAAAACCGTATGGCGTGAAAGTCAGTTCCGTTTATTCCACGGATTGGGTTGAGAGCGAAAAAGGGTGCAAGATCAATTTATTTAACATATTATCACGCGTAGAGGTTTAACAACAAAGCAAGACACAATTTTGTTTCGAACACTCAGATAATTCGAATCATTCTTATCGTCAAGAACTACCAAGAATCAACGAGCCTCGCCAAGTTGAGTTCATCTGGATTGCTGTGATCTTTGTAGGCAATAGACTCATCTCCAAAATTTGCCTCATTCCTTAGATTAGGATAGAAAATCGTGTAAACGCGCTAGCATTTCGCTATTTATGGGCACAAGTGATGTTTTGAGGGTTCTCAAAGTTGCACCATAGTTAATAGATCTAGAGGGGACTAGTTTTGAAGCTCGGCAAACATCATAGGGGCAAGCAAAGATCCCAAGATTTGGGTTGGAAAGTCCACGACCGTGCACAATGTCTTGTTTTGCGCTTATACACTATGCATGAATTACGTAACCAACACGTTTTCATTGGTTAGTTCCTCAGTACGGAGTAAACAACTGTTGTGTTTTGTACACTGTCAAGGCCGAAAAAGAGAAAAAAAACCTACAATAAAAGAAATTTGTCGGGTTTCATAACTATTCTCGTCTATTAACTATAGTTGGACGAGGCGTAGTCGAGTGCAATTTGAGAAATTTCAAGAGATCACGAGTGACCATAAAGGCCCGTTTAAACGGTTTCAACATTTGACGAACAGTCGTTTAACAAGAGTTGAACAGATGTTGGGCAAATGTTGGACGCAAAAACAAAGTTGTGCGGAGGCCGTTCAAACGGTTCCAACATTGCACCAACAAAACAACCAACACTTTTGTGAAATTTGATTGCGAGGAACTAATAACTAGAAACCAGTCTCTCTCGTCCAGATAAACTACGCCATATTGAATTTAGCGATCTTATGGGAGCATGCGTGTGTTGAACCGATTGTTCAAACGGCTTCAAGACCTTTCAACATTTTCGAGAACAAAAGAAAATGTTGAATGAAAGTTTAAACCGACTTCAACTTGATTCAACACGCTTTCAACAAGCTTTCAACGTTTTCACGCTTTCAACAATGTTGGATGACCTGTTCAAACGCACTGAACATTTGTTTCAAGAAAGTGTCGAAGCAAAGCATGTTGAAGCAAATGTTGAAACCGTTTAAACGGGCCTTAAATCACGAAATGTACGAGCAAGTTCATACGATTTTTTAGTTATTATATCACTCCATCGCTTTGTTTCCATAGCAACAATTCATTATTGCACGCTATAACCTATTTATGCATTCGTCATTGACCAATCGGAAACGCGATATCCTGTTGAGTTTATAATAACAAAAGTAAGCAAGAAGTCTGATTATTAATGATACTTCATTTTAAAAGTCTTGTAAAAAGTACACCTTGTAGGACATAATAGGGCATATGTATTATTTTCGGAGGGCTGAAAGAGATTTATTTATTCACAAAAATATACTTAGATCATTCTAATGACAACTCCTCTTATATTTTGCAGTCGAGTTCGAGTTACAATCATTTGGTCCAAGTATTATGAGGCTGAAGAGTATTAAGACAAAAAATTCTTGGCAATAAACTCTGAAGGATTGCTACATACAAGGGTTAGTAAATTTGACGGAAATTGCTATATATACTTTTTGCGTTTTTCACAGCCTCTTTTACTATATGGTGCTGTTTACATAGGATCTTAGCCAAAGGGAAGTCCCTACTGAGGAAATCCATCAGCTAAAAGTCATAACTTTCCTGCAACCAATTCACATACCACCGGTTGCATCTGCCCCAGTCGTTGGGATCTTTCTTGGAAAAGGAATTTTCCAGAACTCTCGATCTGCGATGGAATGCGGCCCATCAAGGTTTGGTATTATCTATTTAAGGATGGCTTCTGCTGGTTTTTCGCCTGAGAAAAGAGGGCGGTATTGTGTTCCTTGCACAATCCATAATTTTGCATTAAGGACGACCAATCCCTCGCGCGGTCAGAGGCGTTGTAGGCTTCAGGCCCAATCTGAATAGCCATAATTTGGCGGGAACCTTATTCTAAATTTAGGGCGCTTTCCTTTTGTTAGAACTTGCCAGCCAGGCCCATCAGTTTGCAAAGAATATGGAACAATTCGAAGGAACACTTCTGAACACATTCTTCTGGAGGACTATATATTATCCTCGGAGTGTGTTAATTTGAAAGTGTTGTGCAGTTCGTCCTTCCAAATGCCCGGTCTGGCCGGTCAGTTCTGTCAAATGGAAAGCCTCCTTAGATAAATCAGTAAGCCAAATGAGAGACATCGACTTTTCTGAGGTATGGACTTTCTAGCTGTGAGAAAAGAAGATCCTGGATCCATAGAGTCCTCAAGAAGAACAAAGATGGCTATATATAACTGCATGGGCCTTTCTTTGGAAAGACAAAGTATGACCACAACGCCTCTAATTGGTCTGCAAGCAAGTATCAACACGAGGGACTGCTCGAGGGATGGATCGTGCAAGGAATTCAATATCGCCCCTTTTTTCCAGAAAAAAAATCTATCTGTAGCTGTCCTAAAATAGGCAATACCAAAGATGGATGGGCCGCATTCCATCACAGATCGAGACTTTTAGGTTATAGACCTTTGTCAATGACTTTAAGCCCAACTTGGACGTTCTCTCCTTTCAACATGGCGGCTAGTCGCCATGCCTGAGCACCAGGCAAGAAACCCGATTTTCATCTTTTCTTTCTTCCCATATTCTGCGTACGCGTTGACCCTGAGTTTTACTTGGGTAGCGATCTTATTCGACCGTTGTTTCTTCTCAAAACGTCACAGTTATAATCCGGCATCATCATCATTCTATCCTAGTCTGTCAGCGTTAATAAATTTTTCTGTCCTGATCTTTTCTTTGCAGATGGATGAATCGAAGGACTGTTTATTTTATCAATACCACGAGAAGAACCTGTTTGTGTCATTTGCGTCTTTCAAGTACTACATGAAAGAACATTATGATATGTTCTTAGGAATAAAACGAAATGGCAAAGTAAAAGTACCTTCTTCCACCTTACCTGGGCAAGATTCTGTTCAATTTATGGTGCTAAATGTTGACAGCCTGTGACCAGCCTTAAAAGGCGAATATGACGGTTAGCTTCATGCAGTGATTGAACGTGATAGACAGTAATTGGGAAAAAATCATCATTTTGCCCTCTTAGAGAGTGCCGGTCCGCTGTTGAAATTCGGCAGGCTTAAAACACAGGTCACTCGTTACAGGTCATTGTTTTACCTAATAGTATACTGAACAACCTAAAACTTTTCAATTGGCTAACTTTGAGCTGAAACATCGTCTTTAGGCAAAGTGAGGGCTTATGAGGCCTAAATTTGCATTAGCAATACGTTTTGTAAGGAGTGACCTGTCGTAAAACGTCACCTGCATTTTAAACCTGTCGGTTAAAACTGGAATAAGTACTAAGCTGTGGCTGTCGCTCTTTAGCTTCAGTAATATGTTGACGAGTTTCTATTGGATGAAACGACAATAAGAAAAAAAGTTTTTTTGCTTCGACGCTTCACAAGATCTTAGTTGGATGACGTAATTTATATTATAATATATATATATATATATATATAAAGTGTGAAACTTGATTTTCGTAAAACAGTGCTCAGTACATAGAAGTAGAGCGAAATATATACGGAAGAAAAAACACATAAACTACAAGTTCATCCCTAAAAGCCTGTTTCGTGGTCGCCCACTCATCAGGGGATTTTCCCCTGATGGGTGGGCGGCCACGGAACAGGCTTGTAGGGATGAACTTGTAGTTTATGTGTTTTTTCTTCCGTATATATATATATAGTGAGTAAAAAGGAAGCGAGGACGGACAACTTCTGACGTTAAAAAGTTAAAAAATTAAAAATTTACTAAAACGTTTCGGTCAAAGACCTTCTTCAGTTATGACAACTTTTGAATAAAAACGAAACTTAAATAAGATTTAGGCGCTAACAATTACACAATACCAAGTGACAGCTGTCAAAAAAATATATAAGATTGCAAAAAAGAAGAACAAAAAGTGGTGCTAATTTGTAGATGACAAAAAGGCTAAATTAGCGAAGCAAAAAAATTAACAAAACCCCTAGAGGGGCCCTTAAACAATATAAATCATAATGAGCTTCCCGGCCAGGGCCTTTGAGTTCATCTAAAACCTAAGGGCCTGACGAAATCCAAGAAAAGGGCCTTAGAACGGTTAATCATGTAGGAATGTACTCTATGGGAAAGGAAACTAATTGTAACAAATTCTGTTTTTTGAATGAAATTCCTTCCTTTTATTTAAGCCGTAGGGTGCTAGAGAGAACAGCTGAGCACTCCAATAAGCCTCTTTTGTAATTAAGAGCCTATCGATTTCTTCAGAGTTGCATGAAGCCTGCACCTGATCAATGCATTGAAATGAAA
>NC_090888.1:66932934-66935434 GCF_036669925.1 Montipora capricornis | reverse complement strand
ATGGTTAGCTCTCACAAGCAGAAATGGTAACATGCTATTTTCAAAACAAAATTGAAAATAGAGCTAAATATTGTTAAACCTATTACCATTAATTATCTGAAAATAAAAGTCCTGCCTTCCACATTATGTACACAGTGTGACATTGCAAATCTTCTAATTTGCATAATCTAAAAAAAATTAAACTAGAAATATGAGACAAGATATTACAAGGTCGTAAATGCTATTGCCCTCATTTTTTGAATGACCTTTACAAAAGAGTGATAAATGTTTTTTTTTTGGATTATAGGCTCTATAACCCAATCAATAAGACTAGAATTTTGCAGAGTGGTTAAGCATTTGAATCACAAACCCTGTGAGCGGAGTCTAAATGCAATGCAAAAACCTCTACTTTGTGTACGAAATACAGATGGCATAAAATAATGGAAACAGGCGACAAGAAACAATATCGCACCAAAATATAATGTCTTGCAAACAGTGGTTAAACAATAATTATGTTACCATTTGTGTCTGGTCCCCCAAGAAGGAGCCATATTGAATTAAAGATGAACTGTCCAAGTTAAATTAAGTTTGGTTATTTAATAGTAATACATCAAGCAGCCGTTAACCTAGCAACCTTTGTAGCTTTCTTAATTGGTGTTGATAGAAGAATCCTCCTTACAATAAGGGTTTCTCTCCACTATCTAAAACATATTCACTAATTAGCAGGTAGTTTGAGGGCAATATTGTGTGTGTGAATGGTGAGTTGAGGAAAAATCATAGATAAAAGTTAGGGTTAGTCAGTAGAATGAGGGGGAGAAATTTACAAAGCAAACTCTCAACCCCAAAATAAGATTAACAAATGAAACAAACTCTGTGTGAAATTAAAAACTTTAATCACAGAAACAGCCAGATAGTACATGTATGAAAAACTGAATCACGTAGGAGGGATTAACAAATATTTGACCATGAAAATTATTATTCAGCAGAAGTGGCTGGCTTGGCGGTGATGTCTCCAAAAAGGCTTGTGGTGTATGAGACCACCTAAGCAGAAACAGCCACAAGTCAAAAAGGAACCTTGCCGAGTGCTGGAATATGACACTGACACCTTGAAAACAATATGAAACAGAGAGTTACTGTATTGATTTGTACTAATTGATTGTGTAAAAGGGCTAGATCAGCCACACATAAGCCCTCAGACCCCCCAAAATAGTTGCCTGTGGTCCTTGAGTGTGAAATAGTTATGCTATATTTTTTAAGTTCTCTGTGCGGTGTTGCTAGTCAAGCCTTAAACAATAAATACAGTCATTGTTATTTTTTAAGGGATGTTCCAGGGCTTATGCTTGTAATTATTTTATTTATGTTTCACACAGTGGAACAAAAATGTGATCATATTGATCAGCCACAGGTTAGCTTATTTGTTTGTGTCCAAACTGCACAAAGGCAAAGAAAACAATATGGGGTTTGGGAGAGGATGGGGGGTCTACAAATTGCTTTTCCTCAGGGGAGGATATTCTACAAGGAACTGGAATCATTGCTTTGTCCTCAGTTGGTACAAAATATGAAGGAGTTGTCTGGAATAGTATGGCTTTTTTGCGGGTGTCTGGAAAACCCGAATAGCGAATAGCGAATAGTCGCGAATACCGAACAGCGAATAGTCACGAATAGTACGAATAGTGCGAATAGTGGCGAATAGTCGCGAATAGTGACGAATAGTGACAAATAGTAACAAATAGTGGCAAATAAGGGTGTAGGGGGGGGGGGGGGATTGTGACGAAATGACGAAAATTTGGTACCCAGTACTTCCTGGTCAACCGCGCAGCAACGTTGGATGGATTTTCCCGCTAAAAAGCAAAGATGTGTCGGCGAAGGACAGCTTGAGCCCTGAGAAGAAAAGGTAATAAATGCACTGAAATCCTGTTGCTTATTTGGATAATTAATTAACGCAATGGTTATCAGAGTAGCTCGTTTGTCTCTTTAATCACAAACCACTTGCCTCATATTTTGATTTTATTCCTTTTTACAGAACGTGTCTCGCCGGATCGGACAGCACAGATGAGGATGATGAAATTTATGTTCGGGCGCCACTGTGCGAGGAGATGATCATGAGCTTGATGTATTAATGAAAGTGATTTATATTTTTGCATTTTGACGTTTGTTCTTCTTTAGAGTGTTTGTAAAAGCATGCACGAAACTCTCGTTCGACGACAGGTGAGCATATTATTTGCTGTGATTACGAGATTTTTCAGCATAAGGCAGTGACTATTGAAGACTATTCGTCACTATTTGCCACTATTAGTCACTATTCGCCACTATTCGCACTGTTCGTACTTTTCGCTATTCGCTATTCGCGACTATTCGCTATTCGCTATTCGGGTTTTCCAGACACCCCTTTTTTGCATAGTCATACCTAAGGGGGCAAGGACATGGTATTTACAATAACTTATCAGTTTTGCATTGTTTTGCTGTGATCCATTTTAAGTCTGGTCTATATGTTACCTCGAGATCAAACATCGTTTGCCAT
>NC_090888.1:66920434-66927934 GCF_036669925.1 Montipora capricornis | reverse complement strand
TGTCGCTATAGCCAACTGGTTTGTTTCCGGCCAGTTGGGAGTTGTTGTTGTACAGTTCTGTTCTGTCGTTTCGTTCATTGTCTTTCATTAGCCCTGGAAAGCACCTATGGGAGTTTTCAATTTAGTATGTGTTTTTTTATATTAATGTACTTGTAGTTTCGTGATTATGCTTATCATTAGCTTGATAAAGAGATCAGTTATGTCAGTTAGAAGGTGTGTGTTTTGAAGAAACACCTTAGACTACAGACACGACTTGTGTAACGTAAAGCATATTCAAAGAAAGAATTTTGGAAGAGATAAAGAACGGGGCTGCGTGAAATCTTGGTTCACAGAAACACATCAAACGAAGAGCACGTTTTTGTAGCAAGAGAATTTTGTTTAAATGAGGATGAGGATTATGAGGATCAGAATTACTTTTAGCTTATCTGTCATACAATTCCAGACTTTTCCCTTACAATATCTGTAATATTCCAGAAATTTCTTTGATGTGACTCAGCAGTTTCCACAAATAGTAAACCTTGTAAGACAGTATAAATACCAACAGAATATTTTAGATGCTTAGAGTAAAGTATAAAAGCAATTTGTAAGTAATAGAAAAAACTCTTTTGCCCGAGGGCTTAAACCTCGCGGCTGGCTGTGAATAAACCTATCGTGCTGTGGATGCGATACTGGGAGGAAGCTATAATCAACTGCGATAACTATGGTGGAGATATAACTTTGACTTTGCTATATGCGGAGAGAAGAAAGAGACGATAGCTCAAAAGGGACGAAGACAAAGAGTTCAGAGTTCATAAAGAAGCCTTCCGTAAACGTTTGCCACGTTGTACACAGAAAATCCAGTGAGTGGAAGGAATCCAGCGAATCAAGGAAGTCAAGAATTATTAAACACAGATTGTTTAGAGTTCAGTCTGAGTTCACTTCAGTATAACGTAACCTGTGAACGGTCAAGTAGATATGAAGAAAACCAATTATTAATTGTTCACCTTATAACCATATGTCTGAAGTGGAATTGAATGACCCACGGTTTCAAAGGCTTTCCTTAGATCTGTAGACTCCGCAAGTAAAAAGTTTTAGGTCCATATTATTCTTTATCATATACGTACCGAGATTTACACTCGAAAAAGGATCGAGATAAAAATAGTCTCTTTGCTCTAGAGAAGCCAGCTGATTGATCATACGATTTTCTTCACTAGTGAAAAACGACTTATCGACGCTTTGATTGGCTATATCGTTATTTTCACTAGTGAAGAATTGTCGTATCAGCCTTTTGATTGGCTAATATGATGTTGAACTTTGGCGCGGGTGGCCTGTGCACAGACAGCGGCAGTAAAATTTGTAAACATGGCGGCCGACTGGTGTATGGTTTTCAAAGTTTTCGATCTTTTATTGCTTAGTTTTCTCCACAAAAATACTTCAGAAGATCTTAAAAAGTTTTAAAAGTGCTCAAGCGAGTTATGGAAGGTAAAGATTTCTTTTATTTCAAAAATATTTTGCTATTTGTTTTGGACTTCTGTTCACGATCGGTGCTTTGATAACCTCTCGATTAACACTTTACTTCGTTAACTTTATGATCTCTGTACTTATATAATAAACAAATTACTTCATGATTGGCTCGTTTGTACGATTTTTATTACTCAATCGTTGTGAAGGATCGTTAAACTCACTCGTTTGCTTCGCTCACTCGTTCGTTTACGCGATCCTTCACAACTCGTGAATAAAAATCGTACGCACTCACCAACCATGAAGTAATCTATATTTATGGTATTGATGATGTCAAGGATAGCATGTTGAGTAGAATACTTTTCACGAAAACCGTATTGAGATTTAAAAACGATGTCATTTCTGTCAAGAAAGCCCTTCAGTCGATGATACATAGTTTTTTCAAATACCCGGTTGAAAATGGAGAGTAGGGATATTGGCCGGTAGTTTCCAGGGTCCGTTTCATCATCGCTCTTATAGACATCATCGGAATGTCTTTCGCTCGCTTTAGTTTCGCTGGGAATACGAAAGTTTCAATCAAGTTAACAAACATGGCTGTACGTGTTTGCTGTTACCTTCGAGAGATTTAACCATCTGCATGGATATCGAGAGAAATCCTGGACCACTCAATTCCACGCTGAATGCCCATCTTTCCGCTGTGAGTCTAGGCTCTATGCCTGCTCGACACGCCTCTTCCACAACCTCAATTGGTCTGGTAAACGTGTTCGCTCGCAAGGTTTACACCCGGGAAGAGCTATTTTCTATTCGCGCTCAGAACCATAGATTGTCTAACAATTTTCTCTACTACCGCCTGAAATCACTGGGGATTTTTAAATATCGTGGCAGACGCTCTGGTTTTTCTTCAAAGCTTTGTTTACGGACAAATAACCAAGCTATCCCTACTATTTATTCACGACGATGTTGGGAAGATGCGAGTGCTTCAAATAATATTCAACAAACATTGGCCAGGAAGCCTAGTCTTAATCTGATCACTATTCAAAGTCAAACTACGGTTTCTAAAACATCTACTGCAAAACCAGCGGCATCCCCGCAGTTTGTTCCTTCGCTTTTCCTTTCGAATGTCATGTCCTTGGCTCCAAATGAACAGTGTTGTTATTAATGCAAATGTCGATGTAGTTTGCATAACTGAAACCTGGCTTCAAAGTCATATTCCCGACTCTGTAGTGGCAATAAATGGTTTCAACCTCATTAGAAGGGACAGGAAAGAAGCAATACACGGCGGGGTGTGTATGTATATAAAAGCGTCGATCCCTTATACTATTCTGGGGGATCTCGAGGACGAAAATGGTTCTTTTGAGGTTTTGTGGATTAAATTGCGCCCGACTCGTCTCCCAAGGGGCATCTCAAGCATTATTGCTGGAGTTGTTTACCATCCACCACAAGCAATAAATTCTATGATGTTGGACTATTTGACTAAATGTTTAATGGACTTGGGAGTCTAAATACCCAAATTGCGGTCTTTTGGTACTCGGCGACTTCAACCATCTGAACGACGCAAGGCTCAAATCAAACTTCAACCTGAAGCAGATTGTACATTTCCCTACTCGTGGGCAAAACACTCTCGATAAAATTCTCACCAACCTTCAGGATTACTACGACACTCCGGTTGAACGTCCCGCTTTTGGTCTTTCAGATCATAGCTCAGTTGAAGTACAGCCAAAGCAAAGGGCTAAGACATCGCAATCAATGCATACTGTTATTTCAAGGGACCTACGACCTAGTAACCGTCTTGCAATGCGAACGTATCTCAATGAAGTCGATGTTACTGCGGTGATCAGAGCTATGACAACTTGCGAAGAAAAGGTGTCGATGTTACAAAAGATCATAAAAACTGGCCTTGATTTCGTTTTGCCGATGAAGCCTAAAATTGTTCATCGAACGGAACCACCTTGGATAAATTCCACTCTTAAGAACTTGATTCGAAAGCGACAAAAGGCCCTAGGCCGAGGAGACCGAGCGGAGTTTAACCGCCTGAGAAACCTTGTTAACCGAGAACGCAAAAGATGCCGCGCGAAGTACTACGAATGTAAAGTGCAACACCTAAAGGGGTGTTCCCCAGCTAAGTGGTGGGGCGAAATCAAGAGACTCAGTGGAATGGAAGGGCCCTCTGGGTCACGTGATAATATTTTAAAGTCCGTTCATCACTTAGAAGGTGCTCGTGGTCTATCAGCAGATGATCTTGCAAACCACATTAACACAACTTTCCTAGCCCCAATGGAGGTCTTTGTACCGCTTACCCACAATCCATTTAGAGGGGACGCCTTTGTGTCTTCGAGCAGAACTATGAATGATGATTTTCCACCGCTATCAGAGTTTTCTATCTTTAGAAAGTTATGCTCTATTAATCCAGCCAAGGCACAAGGACCGGACGGTATTCCCGGATGGCTTCTAAAGGAGAATGCAGATCTTTTGGCGCCACCCATCATGGATATCATGAATTCTTCCTTTCGCGAAGGCCGGGTGCCTTTATCTTGGAAAGAGGCAGATATTGTCCCTGTCCCCAAACAAAGACCTATCCAAGACGTCAACAAGCACCTCCGCCCTATCTCCCTCACGCCTATTCTTTCAAAGTTTGCAGAAGATTATGTTGTTCATGACTTTGTGATGCCCGCCGTGCTTAAAAAAATCGACAAAAGGCAATATGGGACAATACCTAAATCATGCACTACGCACGCCCTTGTCAGCATGATCCATAACTGGCACGTCAGCTCTGATGGGAACTCGGCCGCGATTAGAGCGGTTTTATTTGATTTCCGTAAGGCGTTCGATCTTATTGACCATAATATCTTAGTGCGTAAACTTTCAGATTACGATATTCCGAACCCCATATTATGCTGAATTGTTGACTTTTTATCGGATAGGAGACAGAGAGTTAAACTTACCCAAGACTGCTTCTCCGAATGGCGTTACATTCCGGCCGGTGTTCCACAGGGGACAAAGCTTGGGCCGTGGTTATTCTTAATAATGATTAATGATTTGAAAGCAGGAGAGGCAGAGATGTGGAAATATGTGGATGATACCACAATCTCTGAGGTAATAACTAAAGGGCAAAAGAGCTGTATTCAGCAAATGGTAGACGATCTTGCTATTCAAGCAAGGAATGACGGTTTTCAGTTAAACGAAAGAAAATGCAAAGAGCTTAGGATTAGCTTTGCAAAAAACGAACCAGAGTTTGACCCTATTTGGGTGAACCGTCAGACCCTAGAGACTGTGAACAGTGTGAAATTATTAGGACTCAATATAAGCAGTGATTTAAAATGGAATGTCCATGTGTCAGAACTAGTTAGGAAAGTTTCAACAAGATTATATTTTCTTAGACAGCTTAAGAAATCGCATGTAGCCACAAGAGAGCTTCTTCTATTTTACATTACATGCATTCGCTCTATTCTGGAGTACGGCAGCCCAGTTTTTCATCGCGTCCTACCAAGTTATCTAAGCGAAGACCTAGAAAGACTTCAAAAACGCGCTATGAAGATTATTTACCCCGAACTATCGTATGCTAAGGCTCTAGAGCTGTCTGGACTTCCAACACTGTATGATAGAAGAGAGTCAATTGCAGCAAAGTTGTTCGATGAAATATGTGCAAATCAATCTCACAGTCTTCACAAACTACTTCCAAGTAGATACCAACCAAGCTACTATCTGAGAGAAAAAAGAACATTTATTCGTTCGAGATGTAAAACTGAAAGATGCAAGAATAGTTTTCTTTTAAGTTTTGTTCATAGTAGCTGAGAACTAGATATAAATGTGTTTCTTATTGTATATAGGAATTTGACGCATGCTTTTAATGTGTGATTCTTTAACAATTTTTATGTAGTATAAGTCCTATAATTAGTTTGTAGTTAAGCGCAGTTGTAAATTTTGTATTTGTAAGCCTTACCGCAATTCAGCTTTTGGCTGCAAGTTTTTAAGGTGAATAAACTATCTATCTATCTATCTATCTAATCGACATATTTGCTATATCAGCTAAGGGACTAGATACGATGTGCTTCAGTAGAACCGGATGATATGCAAAGTGGACAAGAGAAAAAGCCATAAGCTTTATCGGTTTGGGGATGCATAAAATCTCGTTTACTATGTCTGCTGGGAAAACCGGTTCATAAAAAAAGGAATTTGGGTTTGTTGGTGGCAAGTATTTGGTAACACAATGCGAAGACTGTGGAACATGAGGGTCTTGGCTACCCCCGATCGAGGAAAAATATTTGTTCAAGACTGATTAGAAATCTAGATGGGATCAGTTGTCAGGCTGTTATCACTGAGGCGTTTCAGAGAAGAAATAACTTTTGATTGCTTTTTCTTGCAGTTGATTAGGTTATTAATTCCGTTCCAGGTGTTTTTCATGTTATTCACGTTCTTAGAAAAGAAATTATGATGATAATTCTTCTTACTTTGTCTATGAGTAAGAGCTGTGATTTTATTTCAGTAAAATTTGTATTTGGCAAAACCCTCCGTGTGAAAATGGGTAAGTCTGATAGCTGCTCTGAGAGTTCACATTTAAGCCTGCTTTCGGAGAAACAAGAGAAGTCGCGGTACTTTTGTTTAGTCCAATTCCATAATGCCTAGAATGCATCCTCTGATGTTTTTTCGATAACCGTATACCTCAATTTATGGCTGATATGCATACCAACACCTCCAGATATTGCGTGCGATCCCGGCCAAAATTAATGTCTATAATTTCGTACTACTTTCAAATTCGGAACAGCTCTAAATTCGGATCAACTTCAAATTCGGATCAACTCTACTGATTCGGACCAACTATTAAGGTGGCTCAAACCAGTTTAAAGACTTGAAAGAAACGTTCTTATATACAAAGATTGACACTACAACACTTTATCACTTAACAGCAATGGTATTGTACCATGTCAAACACCAATTATTGCTGAAAAAGACTCGGTCATTTTTGTGACGTAAAACGTTACCGCGGAAGGGAAAGCCCTGCAAATACACTTCATTTTTTGGCTGCTCATATCTCAAAAACGAACTGTGTGACCCTCATTTTTTATTTCCAAAATGTAATCAACATGCCAGAATGAAACGTTCTTCAAAGTTTAAAAAGATTCTGTGGAGCGGATTCAGAGCCACCTTAAACAATTAAAAATTTAAGAAAGCTCTAATCCGCTCCACAGAATTTTTTTATACTTTGCAGAGAGTTTTCTCTTGGCCTGTTGATCAATTTTGAGCAATTAAAAATTGGGGTTGCCAAGTTCGTTTTTCAGATATGATTCCTCTTCTTTTCCCTCTATGTATTCTTTCCCATGGCCATGGTGGGCACCGAGACGAAGCCGCCAACGGAATCACAGAGCGAAAAGGGCGATAAATTCGCGCCCATGCAAGTATTCGATCGCGTCGAAATTCCACGTAGATCACGGGCGATATCTCCGCTACCTATTTGTTTTCTACATTCGAGCCGCTTGTTCAGTATATTGGCTTAAATCATTTGGAAAGATAAATTTATAAGAAACGACAACGGCTACGGCTGCGACAACGCCACATAACAATACCATCATTGGTTTAAAGAGGAAAAATGATCGTGCGGCACAAATTTCAGTTAGCACATATTTTGGCGGTACTCTGTATATCCTGACCAAACTGATTAGGGGTTTGATGACAACGTCAGCATACAAATGTGAACCTTTCAATCAGCTTTTACTCTTAAACTGCTCGCACCACTGATATGATTAATTTTTTGGATACTTCGCCCATGCACATTGTACGAGGTAAACGAGATGAAATAATCGCGATTCTTACGACATTAAGTAGCCCAAGTAGCTCAAGTAGGCCAAGTAGCCCAAGTATTAAAGAGAATAATATAATTATATAAATCGGTACATTATAGTGTATCATATACGAAGTACCTACCATGTTAATTGTCAGCCATTTTGATTTACATGCGATGTACTTAATAATAAAAATAATAATAATAATAATAATAATAATAACTTTATTTATATAGCGATATATTCAGAAAGCTCTATATCGCTTAACAACTATACAAAAACT
>NC_090888.1:66915434-66917934 GCF_036669925.1 Montipora capricornis | reverse complement strand
GTGAATTTCAAAATTTCTCGGGGGGCATGCCCCCGGACCCCCCTAGAAACTCCCTTCATCGGCAGTCGTTCTCTCGCCTTCGGCGCTCGTGCTACCCCCTCGGGGTCTTTCGCCTCGGTTGTACTTTCTTCCTGGCTACGGCCCCGAAGTTATATTCTGAGATGATGTTGTCGTCGACGTAGCGGTCGTAGATCTTAAAAGAGAATTTAAGCAACGCCACAACGTCAACGACAACGTCACAAAACAAGAATATCATTGGTTAAGGAAGGAAATATAATCGTGCAGTGCATTTTTTGCCGTAGTTCACAAAACAACAACTTGAAATCACCAAATTTCAGGTTGACGACAACGTGAGCATAAATAATGGTAATTCGCACTTAGTGGAGTCCAATTTGGTTTGTAATCAGTGATAAACAAAATCATCGAGTATGATTGCAGACCGAATTGGACTACACGTAGTCCTGTTACCAATTAACATCATCACGCTCTTTCCATCTCTGGCATCTATTTGGCCACGATCATTTTTATGATTGACAAGGTCACGTGACACGGTCATGCAAAGAATGCAATGCTCCCCAAATCCATCGTAACCTTCAATATAAAATAATCATTTCAAGGGAAAATACAATGGCCTGTAACTAGTTAACGTCAGGAACGCATGGCGGAGCGTGCAATTTCATTCTATTTGTGGAACGGCGTTTTTCCAGACCGAGCTATTTTTAGATTGATTTTCCCGCGAAACCAGTCAGACCTTTCCAGCTTATCACAATTCTTGCGTATGCATGAGAAATTATTACCCATTCGCTATTTCCCCCATCACATAATGCAATACGTTTTGGGGGGTTCTTTACATAAATACAATATAAGTTATTTACTCGAGCTCTTGGAAATGCATCATGCTTCAGTGAACTGGATATCCATTCAAGTTGCCAACGAGTCAGCCGAGCGAAGACGCGAGGTTGACGAGGCGGCAGCTTTAATATGGCCTAAACGCGAGAGTGTTGTGTATGCAAAAAAACTGTCGAGCGCTCCAGAGAATCTGTAAGGTAGGGGAGCAAAGGCCGTTTATCATGTGGCTTCAAGAACCAATGAATGCCCGTGTTTTGATGTGTGATGTCATTAGAGAATCATGGTTCACCTGAAAATTTATGATCGTGAGTGAAATATTTAATATTTATTTCCGAACCAGCGTGTTCTATTTTGAGTGAACGAACGTTTTCTTATCGGCCGCTGTTGTCAATTTCGGCCCGCGTATCATTGTCAAGTTTTTGTTTTGTGACCATTTAGTTGTGAACAATTTAATTTTCTCAGGAAATGTGAAGCACACACTATCATATAATTTATGGCTGTATCTTGCAAAATAAAAATTCTACAATTATTATACAAAAATCTGGTTTTATCAACGGAGTTGATAATGTAAATTGGCCACCGTACAGAGAATTCTAAAAGCTGACGTTTCGAATGTTAGCCCTTCGTCAGAGCGAATCGAGGAATTGTGGGTTACGTGTAGTTTTTATGGTAGAGTAGGAGCTACGCTATTGGTGGTAACATGGCAACGTGAAAAATAGGAATATATTACTTAAATGAAAAGCGTTCGTTAATACCGTGAGGATTAAGGGTGCCGATTTGGAAGATGAATTTTTGTTCCAGATTCTTGCGGCTTTCCGTCGTACCTTGATGTAGGGAAAGGCCGCAGATAGCCATGTGTTTTTTGGAGTGGTTAGGGATATTAAAATGACGAGCGACTGGCTTAGATGCATCCTTGTCATTCGCGAAGATGTTCGCGGAATCGATCGCCTAGTCGTCTACCTGTCTCGCCAATGTATAATTTATTGCATAACGTACAGGTTATGCAATTAATGACATTTACGGAGGTACATGTGAAACGATCGGTGATCTTAACAGATCGCTTAGGTCCCGATATCTTGCTAAAGACAAGTTTTGCATCGTGAGCGCGCACATTTGAAAGTGCCGGGTTGTTCGTTAGTTTTGAGCGCGCTTTTAACGAAAAAGTTGCTTACGTTTTTGTCTGGTCTGAATGAAATACATGGAGGTTGCGAAAAGATTCTACCAGTCTCGGGATCATTTTGCAGTAATTTAAAATTATTAAGAATGATACTTTTGACTGCGTGATTATGAGGATGGAAAGTGAGGGTGAATGGAATTCTGTCATTCTTATCTTTTTGTGACGTTTGTAGTGCTGACTGTCGACCACAGTCAGCACTACAAACGTATAGCCACGTTTTTTCGAAGAACTGGCACATCTCCTCTAATTTGCTGGAAAAATCGGAGTCATCACTACATAGACATCGAAGTCTAGGAAATCGAGAATAAGGAATGGAGTTCTTGACATGTGATGGATGTGACGATGAATACAACAAATAACTGTGAGAATCTATAGGTTTGTAGTGCACACTGGTACATAGCACGTTGCCACTAATAGAAACTTTGATATCATAGTAGGAAAGCCAACGAAGTTTCCGAAATTTCCCAGGTATAT
>NC_090888.1:66890434-66905434 GCF_036669925.1 Montipora capricornis | reverse complement strand
AAAAGGGTTACTGCACTTAAAGTAGCAACATTTGACCAGAGAAATACGTTCTGCAAGGATTTCTTCGACGGCAAATTATATTTTCCTTCAATATGTATGTATTCTTTTTGAGTTTTGAGCCTCATGACTATTAGTTATTGCCAGAGTTGACTCAATTTGTATCACTTCGGCGGCGAGACAGTAACATGTCAGTTTCATTTTGTCATTCGCATTTTCAAGTTATGCTTCAACTTTAGCTACATCTCGGCAAAATACAACAACAAATGACACGAAAGTACGACAATAAATGACACTACAATGTCCGCAAAGCGTATGCACAATTAGGTATTTTACCCCGTACCCGAATTGTTCAATTAATTTTCTCTTCAAGTTTCAACACGAGTCGGAAATGTGTAACGCCTTCCTATCAAGAAATGTAATATTTCACTCATCAGCGATTGATGATGGCTTGAAAATAAATTATTGCAAGGGACAATTTCTGCCCTCTCCAGGGGCACCCAACGAATCTGTTCCTCACATTATCTGTTCCCCAGAGGAATCTTGCTGGCTGGCAAAAATACAGGTGTTTCGATGAGCTGGCTGGGAAATTTTGTTATTGATGGAGGTTTTGCCTGGGAATTACTGACTTTTTGTAGCATTTCAACCCGAGCTGGCTGTAGAAACTCTGAAGACTGAGGACGACTAAAAAAAAAAAAAAAAGAGAACCCGTTCCCTCTCCCAGAGAGTAGTCACAAACATACGACGGCTGGTCAGAGTGATTGCGCTTGCGGAAAAAAACCTGTTTTGTCCCGATTTTGTCGCTTTTGTTCGGTCGTTTTGGATCGAGGGATTTGAAAGCGCGCAGAATTCCTGGCTGGGAAATAAATTTGATCAGCTGGCTGGGAAACCAACCAATTTTATCTAGCTGGCTGGGAAATTTCTTGTGTGTCTTGCTGGGAAAAAGGAACAGATAATGTTTTCCCAGCAACACTGAAAAACACCTGAAAATGCCTTAATAACATTTATTTTCATTAACTGGGGTATGATAATACATTTTACAACAAATTGGTCGTTGGGTGCCCCTGCCTCTCACGCGTGTTGGTATTCATTTTTATCTCCTGTGATGAATTCAGTGAAAATACCATGTAATTGAGGTTTACCTGCTGAATAAGAGACGTGATGCGCCAGTCTAGTTAAACCGCGTCGATCTGCGCTGCTTTTGCTGATAAAAGCAGAAAATCGTGACTTACATGTATCTTAAATAAATGCTACCGAGGTTTTTACCTTAAATTTCGTCGAAAATAGTCTTATGTTTACACTTAAAATCTCTCATCATTTACGAAATTTGCTGAGCTGTGGTAGCCTCGCAGTCGAATCACGACGGGCGAATCATGCACGGGCGAATCATGTTTCAAAAACCCGGGTCTATACACTGCACTGAAATCGGCTGTAACATGTGCGAAGTCAACCAGGCGTCGTAGAAGACCAATTTCATATACTGATATGAATGCTGGAGTTCTCTAATATCCACGATTGCCATTTGTAATGTTTATTGTTATGGCGATAGTTTTGATTGCTTTGAAAACTATTTCCGATTCATTTCGTGAGGTTGTTACCTGTTATACATTAAAATCTGGGTATTTTTCGGCTTAAGTGGTTTGAGTTCATGGTAAACATTCATCTGCGGATCGTCAACCACTTGGTTGTAGCAGGTGCTTTGCATCTTGATATTCGAGTAAACAAGCAAAACTTGTTTTACTTTATTTAGTACAGATTATTTCGCATTTACACTGTTTGAATTTCTTTTTGCCCGCGAGTTACTTGTTGCAGTTTTGAGAGGATTCCATTTCGATTCAATATCAGAAAGAGACATTACTGATTAAACATTGAGGAAATCGATTACTCTTTTGTGTTCTAGTCGGGTACTCCATCGGATGAAAACAATATGCGTGATAGGAAAAGAACTGTAAATCATTACTTTCAGCTGCAGCATGCCTTTTTCTAAGAAGTATACTGTATCCAAAGATTTCAAATGATTTCAAAAATGTCAAATGATTCAGTAGCGAACTGCTGGTGCCTTCCTAAGATTACAAGATGGCGGCTCTGATAAAGTTGTGTCCAGCTGGGGCCCGTTTCTCGAAAGTCCCGAAACTTTACGGGCCGTTTTTGTGTGTCACAATTCCATTTGTATCTCAAGAACGGAGAGGATTTAAGTCGTCAAACTTCACAGGCCCTTTTCTTTTGGTTACCTTAAAAACATGTCAAACGATCGGCTTTCCAAAACAAGCGATTGACAGTTTCACAAATGACTTTTCGGGCCCGAAAAGTTTTCGGGATCTGCCCCTGGCAGATGCCTAAATCCGACACAACCATTTCCCCAGAGCGTTGGCGCCCAAAATGGCAGCAAAGTTAGCCTGGGATTCGACCGTGGAGATGGCGAGATCAGATTGTTTGAGACAAAAAGCAATGCAACAAAATAACACATCGGCCTTTCCTAAAAATTAGCATTCATTTGTCAAAAGATCATTTCTTAAGCATAATTTAAATGTAAGAAAATTTATACT
Source organism: Montipora capricornis (assembly GCF_036669925.1). Lineage (NCBI taxonomy): Eukaryota > Metazoa > Cnidaria > Anthozoa > Scleractinia > Acroporidae > Montipora > Montipora capricornis. The sequence continues at coordinate 66,902,891 of NC_090888.1, read as the reverse complement.
AACCATGTCGGGTTATTTGGGTGCATTTTTCGTAACCAAACGTTAAAAAGTTCGAAGACGAACTCCCGTGAATCAAGATTTGAAAAAAAAGTTTGTTCAACTTAAAAACAATTAATACAAAATGTATCTAGTGCATGATTAACAATTGAAAAACAAATTAATACAAAAATTAATTACATACAAATTAATACAATTGAAAAACAATTAATACAAAATATATCTAGTGCATGATTATTTCCCCTTGAACTGTATTTCGCATGATCAACGAGTTTTGTCAGCGACTCGCCGATGACAACCACCTGAAAAAAGGGCCTTAAAAAGGCCTTAAAAGGGCCTGAAAAAAGGGCCTTATTCGATGGAAATTCCAGGGCTCTGCCATGTTATGCAACTCCTCTTGAACTAAGCCCATAAAACAAAATCTTAGGCACTCTACGTGCATTAAATTGCCGTCGTCAAAATGCCCGGTTTCTGATAAATCTTTAAAAAAGCGCGTCCACCAGTCAGTGTTACTCTCTCCGCTTAGGAAGGATCACCAAGCCTCAATCATCTGGTTAGCTACAGATTTGCCGTAGATAAAGCTTTTTGCTCCTGAGAGGCGGTCCTGACAATTCCGTCTCAGTTCCACAGTCGCCTCTTACGTTACTATCCGAGGGCAGCCACCGAACTGAGGGGCACAGTCAATAAAGTATTGTACGGTTATCATCGGGTCATTGTTGGAGGGGCCAACTTCAAGCCATAATATGCGTCGGCTGTATCCGTCGACGGCACCGTGAATACAAAAGCCAAACGGTTTCAAGTTATCGTATCCGCCAAGGTCCTGCTGGTACATATTTCCGACTTTTGAATCGTTTCCTGGATCGCAGCTCCACTCTCTCTGGGTCCAGTCCCTTCACTAAACGTCGAACAGTCTCTATATCTATCACCAATCCGTCATCCTTAAGGAGACGCTGATGAATTTGTCGATACCCGATACAACTGCCGCTAGACTTTAACTCTTGGTCTATTGCATCTACAACCCTTTCAATTCGAGACTGAATCTTTTTTCGGGCTAAGTTCTTGAGATACGAGGATCCTTTAAACTCAAGCGGACACCGTGGTACAAAGCCAAAAAGGACAGAATTTCGGTGTAATTAAAATAAAGACGAAAATACTCCTTAATCAAATAGTTTTGATTGATCTTGATTGCCATTCCTCATACTTGGTAGATACTCAGGGAGAGTAGAGCTTTGTGAAATTGTTTAACAGACAGGTAGTGCTTTAAAAAAAAACACCCGCCATCTTTGCTGTTAACTTCTCAGACAAACATGCATGCTTTATGTAACCTATACTGAAACTAACTTGCAAGTTATAAGTTGCGATCGCAAGTTATAAGTTGCGACCACAAGTTATAAGTCGCGATCGCAAGTTATATCTAGCGATCGCAAGTTACGCTTTCAAGTTAGTAACTTGCGACGAGAAAATCGATGTGTCCCTTATGAGTCACCGTAGGAAATAATTAAACAATGTTTTTCTTCAAAACACAAAGAAAACCGTTCAAGGGAACTTGATAACGGAATTTATAACTCATTGAGCTCCCGACACGCGACCACAGAAATTTCTTTAGAGATCTTGGTTAGTTCCTACGAAAATCAGATTGGAAAACCCTAAAAGATTTTTGAAAAACGCTCTTTGTTCCTCAAATACTAATTCTTCGGTGTACGTTAAAGTAGTTTAAAAAATGGAAAATATCATATTGAATACAAAATTGATACAGTGACAACTAAACCATGGCTAAATTAACATGTATATTTTGACATGCATTTCACGAGTAGAATTTTAGTCTGTCCACTGTCGATGAAACTCTCGAGAAGGCCAGAGCAAGGAAGAAAGCATTGTCTTATCTCGGCTTGAAGCTTTAAACTTCTGTGAAGTCCTGGTGGTAATTATAAATTGACTGTTGACAACGGCGGTCTATATGTTAGAATTCGTTTACTCAAACCAAAGACGATTATTACAGTTCGTCGCTAAAAGATCAGAATCTCATTTTCTTGTTTACAATGTACACGATCCATCTCGATAGATCGTTTTCAGCCGTGTTCAACGATAATCCGCCGGAATTATCAGAAACAAATTTTTACTGATCTCACTCGCCAGCATCATTGGCAGTTGATTTCTTACCGCTTCGTATTACATTTTCAAAACCTTACCTCCCTTCATTTGTTTCTGACAAAAAATTCTCATTTCTAAAACACTACCCACGCAATTTCAGCTCTACTCACGACAACTGGGCAAGAAGCTAAGTACCAATATATTACTATGCATGCTCTTTACCACACACTGACTTTTCCACGTAAAGCTCAAAGCCTTTAAAGTTGATCACTTACTCTTGTAGAAGACATTTTGCCCGTTTTTCGCGCGATGTCGGGTGAAGAAAGGGCGTCGCCCACGAATCAACTGTAGCTACGAATGTTTGGGATGGTGTTGTGTTCGAAAGACTACTTATTCTTCAGGTCAGTAAATTCTCGCCGACCTGTCTGATCTAGTTGGACGTCTTGTCGAGTTTGAGGTTCCAACCGGAACCATTGCGACGAGTATAATACGTGTAAAGAGAAACAACCACAAGAAATCACGGATGTGAGTATTAGTGGGTGTTCTAACCAAAATCAAAACATCCCCTCTTGGCTCACAGTATGAAACAGCTTGAGACGAATCGAGAAAAACGAACAATTATGCTAATACTGCAGTTATCAAGGGCCCTGTGCCGTTGGAAAACAACATGTTTTTCCTCCCATCCACGGATTTACTAAGGATTAAACCGGTAGGACGCACATTTCCTGCTGCTAATGGAACGCGAACGGTTTCAACCATGAAAAACAAATCTTAGTCAATCACGGTTACCTTTTTAGCGTTTTTAATGCCTCCGTTTTGTTCCCGCGAGTACGATTGCTTAAGAAGATTTTTCTTATATAAGAGGAAGGCATGCAGAGGTGTAGTAAGACAGGACAAAAGTTAAAAATTAGTTTCGATTAAGAAGTCCGATAATCGTTCGTCACTGGGTTTTGTCAATGACGCATTAATTTCCGCTTGTTCCTGCTAAAAACGAAGCTCTTCCGTAGAGAGGTGCACTCTGGTCAAAGTGCGATGCATTATCAGCATTATGGTAACGAACCAGCAAAGATTTTGCAGAGTATATTTTTCCTGCATAATTATGCCTTTCACATGAGCCGACTTGGCCCAGTGGGTATCCCGCTGACTTTCGCATCCGATGCACCGGGCTCATATCTTGCTCTCACCAGGCACCAACTGGATTTCTGGTCTGTGTTCCGGAATGCATTTTCAGTTCCAGTTGGATTTCTTCATAAAATTTATTCTGTAAGATCCAAACGCTTGATCATTAGCGGTATTGTTTTTCTTGATTATTTTAAAATAGGAATTTCCTCGTCAGTGTTGTGCGTGCTGAATGTGGGCATGTTAGATAAATATTCAGTTTATATTATAACCAAATCAATGCGCGCGCTCTGATTAGTCAATCAGCTATGTTTTTTTGCGCCAGTAAACTCATGGAAAAATCGCGCGTCTTCTGAATTATTATATAAAAGCAATATACCACAGATTTCTATGGTTTATAGGCATGATAAACCACTTGGGATGTTGGTTGAACTCGAAGAATTCGTAAATCACTCGCCTGCAGCTCGTGATTTACGAATTCTTCTCGTGTTCTACCAACATCCCGCGTGGTTTATCAGCCTATAAACGATAGAGAATTGTGGTCTATTGCTTAAGTAATATATTCTCATTTCTTTGCTAAAGGTTCTAATGTGGTCATTTTCCATTTTAGGGCGCGTTCGATTGACCCTATTCAGGAATAAGAATACGTGGAGTGATGACTAAAAAGGTGTGTTGGGCGCGTTTCGAAGATGCAAGGATGATAAAAATATGTTTAAATAGCATTTTAGCAAATGTTTGACAATTTTAATGTGAATATCGGCAAAAACGAAGGATTTCCAACTTGTATTCCATGTATTCCTATTCCGGAATACGGTCAATCGAACGCACCCTCAGTTCAAAGTGGACAAAAATTAAAGCTGATAGCATTTTTCAAAAACTCCCCCAGAATCATCTTGTTCATTATTTAACCATAATTTCATTCGTGAGTGATTCTAAGGTTACCATTTTCGAGTTTAAATTTAAAACTATGACCATGAATAAGAATCAAGGCAGCCTTCGAAATTTTTCTGGAACGTCATTTGGGGCGCGTTCGATTGACCGTATTCCGGAATAGGAATACATGGAATAGAAGTTAGAAATCCTTCGTTTTTGCGGAGATTCATATTAATATTGTCAAACATCTGCTAAAATGCTATTTTAAACATAGCTCTATTTTCTGTGTTGCTGCAAAAAGGCCACACATCAGTGTTTTAAATCATCACTCCACGTATTCTTATTCCGGAATAGGGTCAATCGAACGCGCCCTCACGATCTTTCTTAGTAATCGGAAGTCGATCAAAACTTTCCCGAAATTGGGTCATGTAGTTCGAAAATCTCAGACATTTAATTTACCTCAAGTCGGCAGCCATAAAACATACGAAGGCCAAATTTACCATGTAAATCGACTTGATAAAGTGCGAAATGGTCGACTGCATGGCGATGACAGGATGGGAAACGGGCAAGTAAAAGAGAGATTTTTGGAGACCCTCTTACCAAGAGCTTGCAATTATCGTTCGTTTTTTTCCTTTTCCTTTCCTGTGTTCCAACATTCAGGTCCACGTTGTAGTCCACGTATAGCTGTACCCAACCCCTCCTCCGACGAGGGTAAAACCTTTTTTTCTCGGGCATTGGTACGGTTACATGGAGACTTTGCAACATGATCTCTTCTGTAAAGTAACGATTATCGTTAATTCGTAATTTGCTTGGAATTTAGAATTATCGTTAATTTAGGACACTGTGTCTCAGGGCTTGTGGTAGCAGAGAAGATAGGAAAATAAACCCGGACCTTCTGCTCTATAGGAACCGCTTCTTTCCGCTTCACCACTGAGGATCAAGCCACCGCAATCTCAAGAAAACATTCATTCAAGTCTCCGGCCCATAGAATATTGCTTCTGAAGAATTATTACACCTAAGGTAGATTAATAATTTAGGCCTAAGCTTTGACTTTAAATTGTTTAGCTTCGTCTTGCACTTTGGAACCCGACCTTTCGCTTTGTTTAATATTGTTTACTCCCGAGGGATAATACAGCATAATCAAATGGTGTTTAAAATATTGTCCCTAAGCAGCTAAGTTCGAGTCCTATGTCCATACACTTGGGTTGTCTTTCGAAAAATTTATGACCATTATCCATAATACACATCAAGCTTTCAGTCTTCTAAATTAACGATGATAGTAAATTCAGAGCAAATTACGAATTAACGATAATCTTTAATTCACGGTAGAGAATGTGTTGAGACTTTGATGAACGTGGATGATCTGAGACGGACCCTACAGATTATAGTATCTATTTTTAGCCTAGGTACAATATTATTAGCCAATTTTATTAAAATAGAATAAAGGCCAGATCGTATTTCACCGTTACAAGTAATCGGAAAAACCTTACTTTCGTTTGTATGATCATGATTTTGAATTCGGCTCAACTGAAATTCATACACTTGTGTAAAATAGTGAGTTATATTAGAGCCGTAATATTTATGATGAAACGCAAATAAACAGTGATAGTGTATACACAACTTACGGAAGGAAATGAGTGTTGAAATGAAATGCCTGAGCAATTTTCTTTCTTATCTGAACGAATCCGAGCTCAATAATGAGAACACCTGTCCAAAACAAGTAAGACGTGTGGTCAATATCAAGGAAAATACGACCGATAGCAAACTAAACAACCTATTTTGTAAAGCAGGAGTTTTAGTTCTTTTGGACTTGAAATAAGAATTGCAAAGCGGATTTCAGCAAGGACGAAAAATGCAAATAATATTTGCAAAATCCAAAAAGAAATTTCAAGCAACTAGCCTTTTGTGCAGGCATTTTTTTGTTCTTTGAATGGGTCCACGAGAAAACGATTAAAATCACTTGACACTGAAAAGGTCGTAGACATTAATTTCGGAAATGGTCCTTTGTTTCTTTGCTCCACCTCTGATCAAGTTTGATGCAATCTAGCAGAACGAGGGCGGGCATGCTGAACTTAAATAATAGATCATTACATCACTTCCACCTTACAGATTGCTGCCAAACAAAACCAACTAAGCCACCCGTTATGCAGCACGAATGAATGCATTCTAAAGTTGAAAACAAAGACTTAAAGCCAGTCTTGTTAAACGTACTCTGTTTACTTCTGGAAGTGAAATTGTTTAAGATTAAAATAGCAATGTACTACAAAGTAATAAACAAAACACTACGCCTAAAATGGGTTCTTCTGAAAACTCTTCTGCAAATATGCATGAAAATGATAAGATTAACACAGGAAGTTCGACATTTCCGGAATAAATGATTTTCAAAAGCCTCGATTCATCAGCTTACATATTAACAACGAGGGCACGATTGCTTATGTTTTCTGTGGATCGCTTTGTTAAGAGAAGAAAAGAAGTATAATTTTGGGGGTGTGTTCTTTTCGCAACCTTTCTTTGCAAATACAATGGGAAATAACACCCTGGTATTTTAAGAAGCAAGTGAAACAAATTTCTTTTGCAACGAAAAAATACAAAAATGTCTGTTCTTAGAACTAACAAAAATTGGGACTCGTCTTTCACATACCACATGGCATACCGGATCTGAAATAATGCATGTACATAAATAAAAGAAGGAAACAAGGGGAACAATAGGTAATCAGAAATTCGTAATCAGAATATAACAGTGGTTCTTTTGTCTAGCGCAAATTTAGTCCGGTAAGTGAAAGTCTACCAACAATTGATGACGCACTGAAGATATTCTTTGTGTTTTGAACTGTTCAAGTTGACTTTTGATTTCTCAATGAAGTGCTAACTCAGGATCAGTTCAGAAAAAGTGTTAATTTGGGTTTGTGTCCTTTCACTTTTAAATGAAGTTTATAACGTTCCGAATTTGCGACAACTTATTGATAGTTGCTTCAGAAATCGCTCAGTCAGTCCTCTTGAAAGGAAAGCAGCGATAAGATCTGGATCAACATAACTGGATTTGATCAAACTTTAACCGTAAGCCACCAAAAGGTAAGAGAATACCTCCAATAACTTGTTTTACACGATCCGATAGTGCAAAAAGGGTATTGAAAAAATATTTTATTTCTCAAATCCGTAACGAAATTTAAAACATTCGTCCACGTTGTGAGGAGTCCAAATAACGTATCTTCGTGATAGATACTTCAGTAAAATGTAAGCAAAAATTAAAGTACGTTATACATTGTACTGGTATATGCTTCACTACTATAGTAAGTAGCATAGCCTGGTCATGACAGTAACGCATTCCCATATTTTATGATAAGGTAATTAAAGAGTCTTGTTCTTAATGACTATGCCATTGATTTAAGTTTTAATTTGTATAATTTGCCTGTAACCCTAAATCACCTAGAGATTAATAGGATACTCGTTGAAATAAAGTTGATGAAAAGCTTTCGTTTTCATTTTGATGTATATATGGTCCTGACAAAATTTGAAAATTTGAGATGCCCTTTCTGCGTCCTCTTTAGTGCAAGAAGGCTGAGGTACTGAACAGAGAGGGTTTAAGTGAAGTGCTTCTCTTTTTGATAATAAGAAATTATGTATTCGTCAAGACTTCCTTAACAGTCCCTAATAAAAAATGGGTCATTGCCTTTGGATCTGATCTGACTTAAGCCCGATTTACACTACAGACAATTTTCGGCACGGCTCGTGTGAAATTGGCACGGGTGCCTAAAAAGAGCTCGGCAAACTTTGTTTACACTACACCATTTTTACCGTATCAAAAATACCGTGCCAAAATTTTTGGGCCCGGGTAAGTTCTCTTGTAGACATGCGCAGTTCAATTATAATCAAGAACGCCCGCGTGATTTTGGTGAAGAATGAGCAGCCATCTTGAAATATACACAAAAAACCGCTAGCCTATATGAATTAAGGCTCAAATTTGGCCTTTTAAAGTGTTTACACTACTTGTTCTATCCGAACCGTGCCTATTTTTTCAGCACCCGTACCATTTTTACCCGTGCTCGGCCCGGACTAACTCGCCGAAGGTCCCAGCACGGGTAAGAATTTTGGTTCGGCACGGATGAAATTTGGTACTGACAGGTTGTTTACACCGCAAATTTTATCCGAGCCGAAATTTTTTTTTGGGACCCGTGCCAATTTCACCCGAGCCGTGCCAAAAAATTTCAGTAGTGTAAGCCGGGCTTTAGTGCAAGTGTTACAAGCATCTGTATACTACAGAGCCTGAGGCAACTTATCGGCCCATTTAAAGAGCTAATATTAAGACCAAAAAGTTAATTTTTCTTTTTCTTTGGATTTCGAAATTATGTTAACCAAACACAAGTCACACCCACGTCTTATGCATTGGTTTCAAAAAGACTCTCGTTTATTTTCCTATTTAATTGTCCGCCATTACTAACTTTAAAATCTTGAGAGAGTCGGAACGAGGAGAAAATGACGTCAAACACCCTCCTGTTTAAGAAAATTGATGCCATGCATGTGTTCGAGGCTGAACATTGCGAACTACTGGGTTTACCACTAATTTGTGTAAGCCAATAAAGTTCTTTCTTTCTTTCGTTCTTTTAACTGAATATGCAGCACGGTAGTTTCGGGATTTCAGATTTTTAAACTCGTGTTTTGCATATATAATATGCTGTGTTTGAACGCTAAAATCTTAAGCTGGCCACAGTTGTTCAAACGATGGATCGCGCTATCCGCCGGATAAATCACTATCCAGTGGATAAGTGATGGCGACAGCAATTGCGCTAGCAGATGGATAGTCATTTTTTCCGAAAAGCCCTTTGGATAAAAATGAAAGATCAAACTTTTTCCAGTCAGATCATTATGCAAACACACTTTCAAAAACTGGAGAAAAGGGAAGTGATTCAGTTTTTTTTTATCATAGTGGTACTTTATGGACGGTGCCTACTATTGTTATTGCGCATACGTTCTGCGAATCTCGAGATACTCAGATTTCCTATGGGTGGTGCTTATTAATACAGGGATATTTTTGAGCGGTTCAAAACTATGCGGAGAAAGTAGAACTTAGCAAGTGCTCTTGGTATCCAAAAAGAAGATTCGGGGTAACCACGCATTTTTCAGAGATAATTAAAATTTGGAAAAGAATGCCTTACATTGCTTTGAATTTCAAAGCTTTTTACAAATATTGTTGTTTAGTTATCTTCGAAAAATGCGTGGTTACCCCCAATTTTCTTTTTGGATTTCAATAACACTTGTCAAGATCTGCTTTTCCCGCATATTCAGTAACCCGCGCAAAAAATACCTTTGAATTAATAAGCACCGTCCTTAGGGAACCTCCACTCCGATTAATGAATTATTTTAAACCAACAATTTAATGTTTGCAATCAAATTTGTTCGACAGTTTTCTTCGAAAATGTGTGTAGCTAAAAAAAAAAGTGAATTTCAGAATCACTTATTTTCACTTTCAAATTTCCCGAGGGCCGCCATCTTGAATATTTGTGACGTGCTATCGGGTCGCCCTTATTTTTTTCACAGGGCAACCACGACGCGTGACAATTATTCAACATGGCGGCGTCTGGGAAATTTGAAAAATAAAATAAGCTTTTTTAAAGTTAATTTATTTTGGATACAAATGCTTTCATTGGAAAAAGCAATTTTGATTGTTAAAATTATATTCTGTGGTTTAATTAAAGTTATTTTCTTGTTTTAGTGGAGGTTTCCTTTTAAGACAAAAGAAGAGATTTCCTAATAACATAATATCGACAGCGACACTACGTTTAAACGATCTGAGTCACCAATTCTGTTTTTCTTTATTATTTCTCCCGCAACTAAGATGAGAGGCTGTCATCTTTTGCTGTTGTTTCAACTCTCCTGTTTCATGAGGGCAAAATCTTTAGCCAAGCCTCGAAATGACGCAAAAGTGCAATCTAAGGAGAACAAAGAAACAAGAAAGTCATGGGCAACAACCAAGAAAGACTTCAAGGACGAGCCCAGAGCTGTTCTTGTTCTAAATCAGAAATGGCCATTCCAATCCATGGGCGATAGTTTCTTAAAGCGTGTCCGCAAGATCACCAAGATACCCACCACTACAACACAATGTAAAATATTCTGCCGAAGCGGTTACCACTTGGAAATTCTACCAAATGGTGTTGTTAGAGGTTCTGTTGATCAGGACAGTAAATACAGTGAGTACACGCGTTGTCTTGCACGCAACTAATTTTCTATAACCTTGTTAATAAGCTGCACTGAATATTAAAAAAGCCAAGACACTTCGTGGACAATTATGTGACCTCTTATCAGGTCGAATAATTCCCTTTTTGAACAGTCCCGTCAGATAATTCCAACTAACTATAGATCCTGAAGATGAGGATTGTATTGATCACTGTAAAAATTGTTATTGTCCTTAGTTTTGTTTGAGATGCAGTCTTTTGGTCCGAGTCTAGTCAAACTGATGAGCATAAATACTGGCAGATATTTGGTAATGAGAAGAGATGGGACACTTCGTGGACTGGTAAGTGACATATCTGTGAATTGAAAGATAAAATGGATAAAGCGGTTAAAGTTGGTAAAGAAATTGTGATGGTGACACAGGAATGGTTTTATCAACTGGGTTGATATGGTAAATTGGTTGGAAAGGTCTGGTTTCGCGGAAATACTGAACTTTAGCCAGGAAGACGACGAGTAAAATCGTCTGGCGTATGAACACATGTGTAGCTATAGCAGCGAGTAACTCCCATATATTCCTGTCACGGCCTTTTCACAGACCGATTTATTTTTACATTGAATTTCTCGCGAATGAGACTCCTGCAGGATCCCGATGAACAATCACAGGAAACTGACTTGACGTCATAGCGTCACCGAACCGGAACTGCCTTTGTTTTCCTAAAACAAAATAAAAATATATCCTCACAGCCGTAAAACCAGCCTTGCAGTATTATTTTGTTTTAAATATACAAATTATTTTCTCGTTAAATCTCTAAAATATCCGGCGCTTCCACTTTGTGAGGCTGGCCCTTGCATAAAAAATTGTCGACAAGTTTGTTTTCCTAACCCTAACCCTAATCCTTAGGAAACTAACTTGATGTCATAGCGTCACCGAACCGGAACTGCCTTTGTTGTTTTGCGGCAAAGAAAGTCCAAAAATAGATTGGTCTGCAAAAATGCCGTGACATAGGCTTAGTGTAGGAGTTCCTCGCTCCTATTCATGGGCTCCTGACTGGCGTTAAACAGAGTAAAATCTATGAGTGGCCTCTGGGAGTTAAAGGGCTAAGCATAGCTTAGCGACATAAGCATAAGCTGACTGCGATTGCGTATGTCACTTTCTCGTATGCTTTATATGCAATCTCGTTCCCAGAGCTCATGATCTTGTGGCCGGCCGCCAAGATACAGATTTTGCCGCTGGCTAAAAAGTTCACGGGAACTGGGAAAGAGATTGATGCTTATGTAACAAGTGTGAACTTCGTTATGCTTTTGCATATGTCAAAGTGTAAACCAGGCTTTATAGGCAAGACATCGTTGACGTCACTTATTGTTATTAATGTGCCAACCAGAGCCTTATTGGCTGTCGAAACAAAGGGTCTTTTGTTGCTGTGGTTGGCACATTTGAATAACAAAAGCAATGTTTGTAAACATACATCTTCTGTAACGATTTCACGATTATTCCAAGTCGTTCTGTGTGTATCAACATTCCCGAAATAGAAATGGTATGAACGGTGCGGATGTTTGACGAGACTGACTGGAAATTTATCATCAGGTGCTCTCGTTATTCGCTTAAAGTGGTACTATGATCAAAAAATCGTTTCCTTTTTTTCTTCTGATTTTGAAAGCGTGTTCGCTTAACACCTAACTGGCAAAATTTTGAGCTTTGAGTTTTATCCAAAGGCTTTTTATTTTGAGTGTAAGTTTTGGATTTCATGGTCCGCCATTACTCACGTTCAAAACTGGCCGATTGGACCTCAGAGGGTTGGATCTAGAGAAAATGACGTCATTTACTCACTAGCTTAAAATTTCAGCGTGTAAACGCAATTTATTATATATGCAAAACACGGGTTGAAAAGTCTGAAAGCCCGAAACTCCCGTGCTGCATATTAATTAGGCCGCGTACACACGCATTGTATTCTTACACTAGTGAGTGTTTGACGTCATTTCTCCTCGACCCAGCTCTCTCAAGATTTTGAAGTTAGTAATGGCGGACCAATAATAAGAAAATTCCAGCTAAAATAAACTGGTGTCTTTTTAAAATCAAAACTTAAAACTTGGGTGAGTTAGTCTTTAGTTAACATAGTTTTGAAATCCAAAGGAAAAACAAAATTTTTTTTTGGTCGTAGTACCACTTTAACCTCAAATCTGATCATTTCATTTCGTTGTCAGGACGGCA
>NC_090888.1:66877934-66880434 GCF_036669925.1 Montipora capricornis | reverse complement strand
TGCAAACAATGATTATCCAAGATTTTGGGGAAGTAAACAAGATGTATTATGGAATATGAAAATAGGAATTACAACAAACCAATAGCCAAAGTAGTCGTCAAGACGACTTATTTATAAGACATTTTATCATCAAATTTATGAACTTGAAGTGTTTAATACTGTGATCAAAACATTCCCTTCCTTTTTTTCTTCAGATTTTGAAGTGTGTTTGCTTAACACCTAGCTGGCAAAATTTTTAGCATTGATTTGCATCCAAAGGCTGTTTAATTTGAGTGTAAGTTTTGGATTTCACGGTCCGCCATTGCTCACTTTCAAAACTGACCGATTGGACCTCGACCTCAGAGGGTTGGATCTAGGGAACGATGACGTCATTTACTCACTAGCTTAACATTTCAGCCTGTAACTGCAGCTCATTGTATATGCAAAACACGAGTTTAAAAGTCTGAAAGCCCAAAACTCCTAGGCTGCATATTAATTCAGCCGTGTACACACGCATTGCATTCCTAAACTAGTGAGTCTTTCTCGTCATTTTATCAGCAATGGTGGTCCATTAAATAGGAAAATTCCAGTTAAAATAAACAGGTGTCTTTTTGAAATCAAGGCTTAAAACTTGGGTCGCTTAGTGTTTAGTTAGTATAGTTTTGAAATCCAAAAAAGAAAGAAGAATTGATTTTTTGGTCATAGGGGCCCTTAAATTCAACATATAACTTCGAATGGGTATAAACATCTTACTGACTGGGTTCGAGGGCAATAAAGTAGAAACGGCACGCCACAAACATGTAAGTTGCATCGAAGAAAATGATCGCTGCATACTTTCTTAACTTGGCTTCAAAAAATTATCAACAGAGATATAAATCTACCAAAACACCCCGCTGTTTCTTGTAGAAGTTAAAAATTAAATAATGCTCAAAGACCGTGATAGAAGCCTTGATTAAAAATCCTCTAAATCTGTTGCCTACATAACTTTTTCAATATAACGGTTTCATAGAAAAAGTCAATAAAATACTCTTAGAACCAGCCAATTAGTTAACACACGGGCTTTGTTGGGTCTCATCGTCAAGAAGTTAAAATTAATTTGCAGGTAAAAACTTCAATATTTTACATTTGTTTTCTTTCCTTCCCAGGCGCCTAAGACAGGTGCATACATTTTCTACATGGCATGCCAGGATGAATGCGAACTATGGCTAAGCTCTACAGACAAACCAGATGATATGAAAAGAATTATTTTTGTTCCTTATGGTCTGAACCTTAGCTGGCGGAATGACTGGGAAAGGTAAGATCCTCGAAGTCGATGTGGGCGGAATTCAGTTGGTGTCAAAAATAACAAGTACTACGCGTGACTGATGAAATTCTTCAGAGTTAACCAGCACCACATAGCGAAACGGTTTAGGGCGTTTTGGGCGATAAGAACAAGATCTCTCTTTCCGATCTCTTCCTTTCCTCACTTGACTGTCGTTTTCGTTCCGACATGGCAATCTTCGTCCCCCGCCGCGAGAAAGAGCGGCTTAATGCAGTCTTCTTCTTTGTCTTGTCTGCCAAAACAATAGGCAAGGCGGTTACAGAAGGACATATGCTTGATTCGGCTCCAAAGTTTATTGTAGATTAATTGGAAAGGAAGATCATTTAGGGCCACTTCCGCTTAGGAAGTGGAAGAAATTAAAAATGGCGTTCCAGTGAGCAACTACACGTGTCATGTTGTCGCGCTCCGATCATATCACATCATGTGGTTACAGAAGTCGACGCTAAGAGAAACTGACTTTCTTTTCTAAAACTATCTTACATGAAATTCACAAATCCCGGCACTATGCCTTACTCTCCGTCTCTTTACTTCCTCTTGGCAAGCTATTAAAATATTATAAAAAGTTTAAAAAATGGAGGGCGAAAAAGGATCAACAATTTGCACAAATAATTACTTCAAACACGTCAACTAGCAAAAGTTAAAAGCAACTTAAGTCCCCTATTACAGTATCATCAACTTTTACTCAAAGAAGCTCGACCTCCAGATTCTCGGAATACTCGAATCGCCCATCGCAGACAAGAATCCTCAACCTCAACTACTATCCTTTGTCTAATTAATCCCAAGTGTCTTCACGGTCGCTCCCGATTCCCCTTTAGTAATCTTGTCTGGGGTCACGTGACCTTTTAAAATCTTTTTTGATGTCATGTACTCGGGGATATTTTCTTGTCAGGAATATCATTATCAATTTTGAGCCGAGCAATTCGAAAACCTTGCGCCTACGCAAGCCATGCAAGACGTTCAAAGGATTTTGTACAGAAGATTTGATAGGTTGTCGAAACCGAGTTATTATTTTTTGACTGGGTGGCTTTTTACAGGTGAATATACCGAGTTGCGAGTTTTCGACGTTCAACGAATAAAGTGCCTAGCTACAAGTTAGTCGTGATTCGTAGTGACAACTCTTCAACCTGGGAGGAGACTACACTCCTTTTTGTCCAAACCAGACACCATTGTCTGTAATTGTGGCGATGATCTTCGCTATTT
>NC_090888.1:66830434-66872934 GCF_036669925.1 Montipora capricornis | reverse complement strand
GGGGGAATCCCATATGAAACAGACGGGAATGCTCGTCGTCTCGCTTAGGGGTGTAAATTTTGGATTTTGGTCTCGCTTAGGGTGTTCCGGGCAAAGCGCCAATATTTTATGCCATCAAGGTCTCGTTTAGGGTTCCGCGAAGTAACACAGAATTACGCGAAGAGAAACAGATATCAAATTTCCTTTTAAATTTTCTTTTTAGATAAAAGCATTCGATGATTATGCCTTTTTATCATTAAAAGTCATTGCGTGTCGTATTTTTGTGTTTTTAAACGGTCTCTTTTAGGGGTCAAGATTTGCTTAAGCCACGCCAAGATTGGTCTCCTTTAGGGGTTAAATTTAAAATTTCCGACGAGCATCCCCGTCTGTTTCATATGGGAGTCCCCCCCCCCCCCCCCCCCACCCCCCCCCCCCCGGGGTAATTACTCGATTACTTTGTTCAGTGCAGCAAAATGGACAGTTGAATTACGGGGTGGTGACTTCTTTGCCTAAAAGCAACTCACTTAACGAAACTGTCCTTTTTCAAACAACAAGGATTCAAACAGCTTCAATTCTTACAGAGTTCGATAAAAATCCGGATTTAAAACATGCGGTGGGGCAACCAAAGCGATGGGAGCGGTGTTGGGGTTTCAGTGTGAAAGTACAAACGGCTACTAACACTCTTATAACTCTTTTTTCATTATTACTTTATTAACCTGCAGTCTGCAGTCTGCATTTTACCCTCAGTCTGCATTTTATCCCTAGTCTGCAGTCTGCAGTCTGCGTTTTACACTGACCGGTTATTTGGGTGGTTTTTGGCAACAGAGGTTAATTATTCGTAATGCGATCGCTTCCGTTGCCGTTAGCAATGGGTCGCAAATTTGACACTATCGCATTATCACATTACGCATTGAACCACGTTATCTATTATTCCCAAAAATCTAAAAATATTTATGCCTTATCAGTTTTCGGTCGAATTTATGTCCAAGAAAGCAGATAAATTGCAGAAAATATTAGTTTTGCATCCAAAAATTCGTAATCAACGCTAAAATGACCAAATTTTGCTTAAAAAACATATTTTACTGTTATTTTTCTTAAATTTTTTCGTTCGACTTTCGCTTTTATAAAATGTTTCAGTTGTCTGTAAATAAGTTGTATGCTGCTGGAAAGCTTATTTTCTTAGCTTTAAAATGATGTATTTTTCCCCCTAACTTTAAATATTTTTTGAGAAAAAAAAACATGTTTTGGCGATGGCTGATTTACCGCGGTTTTCTCGCGGTTGGGAAAGTAGGAAAAAGAGTTAGGCCAGTAGCCAGGTTTTTAACCTCAGAAAAGGATGTGTTTCGTCGTACGAACGTGTGAGGACCTGTGAGCCAAAGGGCCTCTGCTGGTATGACTTCTGGGTGACCCCTTAATAACTTCTTACTAACCGAGCGCGAGGGCCGTACTGCCAGGGAAATATTGGCCCGAGGTCGTGGCAGTACGGACCGACCGCAGCGAGGTCCGTACAAAAACGACCCAGGGCCAATATTCCCCAGTACGGCTCGAGCTAGCTCGGTTAGTAAGTAGTTTATTATATGGTTTTTTAATTACCTTTTGCTTTGTTTTTGCAAGCCCGTAATCGGCCCGTGGGCCAGTCACAATTTGCCTGGAACGCTGCACGTACCACAGGCAACCCAGTGCACCCTCACGGAGGGTCTAGTTTAACGTTTTTCGAGCTGAAGATCACTTACATATTGAAATCAAGTGGGTGGGGACTGGAAAAGAGTGAGTTGCCATGAGAACAAAATGTTTTATAGCCGTAGGTGTGTTTTCTGTAGAACTATTCAATGGTCTGCGCTGCAAATTGGCAAAGATAGCTCTATTTATATACTCGATGTAATATTGGGTAAAGAGTATGACATCATCAGTCATCTCATTTGCATATTTTACACATTTCTCAAACTTAAAATCTCTGGAACGAATGCAGGTATTTGCAAACGGTAAACGGCATTTTCATTCTTTCATGGAATTCTTTGTGATACGCCTAACAAATCGTGAGGTAAAAATTTGATCATAGTGGCGCTTTAAGAAACGACGACGGCTACGGCAACGACAACGCCAAAAAGCAGTAATATTATTGGTTAAAAGAACTAAAAAGATCGCGTTGCACGTGCGGCACGCATTTTTTAACATTTCTCTCCCGTACTCGTCAATGTACTCGTCAAAACTACTATGAAATTACCAAATTTAAGGTTTTGACGACAACGTGGACAAACTACAGTGAATCTTTCAGTCTTACTCTTTACATCAAATTCGGCCGTACTAATCCTGTTATAGGACACTTCACCCATGTTGTACAATGTAAACAAAATGGAATAATCATGAAATACTCAGAATAGCTCAAAGAAGTATGTCATTCTCGAAGTGTGTTGGAGAGAGAGTCCTTCGATTCGGCCGGTCAGTTCTGTCAGATGGAAAGCGTCCTTAAGGCCATGTTGCACCATGAAATGTTTCGTGCAACTTGTCTCGCAATGTTTTGGCGACACTGTGACGGGAGCAGTTGCACAAAACATTTCACAGTGTAAAAACCCACGCAACGCCCAAAATCGTTGCGAGACAAGTTGCACGAAAAGTAGAACCTAATTCTACTTTCGGTAACGGCTCTTGCAAGTTGTGTCGCAACGATTTTGGCCGTTGCAGGGTATGCTATAGTGTGGAATGTTTCATCCAACTTGTCCCGCCACAATATCGCCAAAACATTGCCAGACAAGTTGCGCGAAACATTTCAGTGTAACAGCGCCTTTAGTTATCTTGGGGTGATGCTAAGCGAGGGTAAAAGCCCAAACAGATGTGAAAAATTGGCATTTTTAATATTTCCTTTCCACTTTTATACTCTACCTGACGGAACACTTCCTAACATAGTCATCTATCGAGGCGCTATTTTTTACACGTATTTTTTTTTATATCAAACATTACCTGGCCTCTCTTTCGGTACTCTACAGGAATAGCAAAAACTGTAAAATTTAACTGTCTCGTTTCGTCAAATCTACAAAAAGATTCCTTTTTCCCAGAAATACTTCTTATGTTATGGACAGTCAAAATTTTACATATAATACAACGGATAAGTAACGTATTTAATGATTTGAAACAAATGTAACCGAAAAAAACCGACCACTAGCATTCGAACGCTTCTGAGAAACCTTGTGTCGCACAGTGAAAAGGATCCAAGACAATTTTTCTAGAGTAAGACGATATTCTAATCGACGCGTCAAGTAAAGTGAAACAACTCAAACTGTTTCACAATTTAACGTGAAATTAAGTGTCCGTGACTGCGGGTATGTCAAGGCGAACTTATGGAATGTGATGTTTAGGAAATGCAAAGACACGCTTATAAAAGCCAAGTACATTTTATCCCACTCTCTTAACTGGTAACTAATCTTGTTAATTCCAATGAACATAATACCAATCAAATCAGTTTTTCTTTTCTATTTTATGGCTGAGCCAAGGCTACACCAGTCAACAAAACAAAAAAATATGAACCTTGCTCTTAGAGAGCAAAGTTGTTTTTCTCATGGCTCATAAATTCCTCGCCCATTATGAAAATAATCGCTAACCATGCAAACGTTGCGCGCGCGCGTGTATTTCGCTCGCCTCGCTACGTTTCACCTCGATAAATAAAACAGGATCTCCGCCAACTGACTGGTGATCATATTGTCCAGGATCCTCATTATTGCTAAACGCAAGACACGCTGCTGAAAGGGCAGGAAGAGCGCTCGATTCGAGCGAATACGCGCCAAACACACCAGCGTCGAGGCGGCCCTACGTAACATGTCAACGCTTGTGCCGCAAAAGTTCTCCGAATGGAATCCCGCCTGCGCCAAGGCGCTTCCTGAGGAATACGCACTCATGTTGGTAGCCGCGTCCTCAATGAATTCCAGCAACATTGATATACAAGCTTTGCTGTCGCCAAAACCAACAAAAGAATTCTCTCCTTGCGCAAGGTTGGACAAAAGTACAAGCGCCAGTTCACGGGTCACAGGGTTGCCCCTCTCGCCTACGAGACGAACCAACATGGCATACAACTCCTCCACGCGGGTTAACGGAGGAGAGGAGAGCATCATATCCACATTTGACTCCAATATACTCATCTTGGCCAGAGCCTCAAGTGCAAGCTGCCTGGGAGAGAGTGAGGTACCCGGAGTAGCGGTAGGCATTGGGTCTTGTGCAGCAGCAGACGGACACACGAACCAGTGCAGTAACCCATCCAGGAGAGGGGCGCTGATGGCCTCAGGGTACAGAGACATGTCAAGCTGGCCTGCCACGTTAGCCGTGATCACCAATGCGTTTTCACGCAATCCTTCCAGGCAGTACCACCACCAGTCCTGCCTGTCATCGCTGGGGCATTCCAACTCGACTTCATCTTGGAGATAAGAGTGACGATAAGGGACACGCTTGGCGTGTTGATGATGCAGAAGTAACAGACGACCAACGATTAACAGTAAGCCCGCGTGACGAGACATCTCGGCGTCGTTTCCGGGAACAAACGAAAGCCCTCGAAGAATGTTTGACACGCAAAGGCAACGCCGTGACACGGCGTCTTGGCTCTCAGTTCTCAAGCAAAGTGGAGCATCTTCTTTGCCGCAAGATTGTTCCTCGATAACAGGGTCCCTTTTCACGTTTATTTTAGAAACAACTTCTGTCTGAATGTATCTGTCTGATTCAGAATCTTCAGTTTCAGAATCAAAGTCTAAGTCAAGTTCTTTTTTTAATCGTTTGGTGAACAGTTCTTCCTGTTGACTGCCGCAAGTGTCGCCACTTTTTTCCGCCTCGAGAGCCTTTGTTGACGACTCTTCCCTCTTCACACTAACCTCAGTTTTAGAATCGAAGTCCTCCTTAAACGCAGGACAAGTCGAAAAAGGTTTTAAATCACCGCAATTAGAGAGGCACTTCTTCCTTCCGGAACAAAACACGTCTTCGCAAAAAGCCTCTGACTCTTCAAGTTCAGAAAAACGTGTATTATCAGTCTCTTTTTTTATGTCTGTTGTATTATTCCTTCTTTCCACTCCTTTTAATTCGCTACTCTCGACAAAATCCCTGCCTGGCATGGATCCGATATGCGTTTGAATATGCAGTGTAGTATCACCACCCCCCATGAGCCAATCACTCGCTCCGCTCTGAAATCCTTCCTTGCTAAACTCGAACGTGGATCCAACGAGAACGGCCGTAAAACTTCGCTTGGCATTGAGGTTTACTCTTTCAATTTCCAGCTGCCCCTCTTCCAGCCTTGAACCCTTCACACCTTCCCTTTCCCCCTCTTTTCGTTGCTCCACTACCTTTGTACCGACATCTATTTCACTCTCGCCAAAGGTGTCGAAAATCTCGACCAAATACCGCCGGAAGTGATCGATCAGGTTATCCAAGAGACCCGGCAGCTGAGCCAACATGAAATAGGTGACGGTGTTATCGTCGTATAGCAAGATGTTCAGGGTATCTAGCGCCCATGTCGCCTCGGATAACAATCCGGATTTTAATGACATCATGACTCGCCAAGCTTCCACGGGGCCTGTGAAGGCAAAAGAGCACTAATAAATACTACTTAAGTTAACGTCCACAGCCGCAATTAATTCTAAGAGAAAGTTAAGTCATCATCGTTTCGAACGAGTTGAGGATTGCTTTCGAACGTTGGCTAAAACTCCTCCAATTCCCTTGCACTGTTGTCGCCCCTTACCTTCCTGGGATTTCTTTTTTTCCCTTAATCGGAGGGTTAAGTTTGATTGGTAAACTGTCCTATCACTTAACGTGGTATTAACATACACTTAATGTATGGTGTTAAGGTCCCGAGGGAAACATCAGGCCTCGGTTGTTCAAAAGGTGGATAACGCTATCCACCGGATAAATCACCATCCAGCAGATAAAAACTATCAAAACCAAATGAGTTATCCATTGGACAGTAATTTATCCAGTGGATAGCGCTATCCACCTTTTAAACAACTGGGGCCAGGGGCCCGTTTCTCGAAAGTCCCGAAACTTTACGGGCCATTTTCGGGTGTCACAATTCCCTTTGTATCTCACTAAAGGAGAGGATTGAAGTCGTCAAACTTCACAGTCATTTTTCTTTTTGTTACCTTGAAAACATGTTAAAAGATCGGCTTTCCAAAACAAGCGGTTTTCAGTTTCACAAATGGCTTTTCGGGCCCGGAACGTTTTCGGGACTTTCGAGAAACAGGCACCAGGTCTCGAGGGAAAACAAAGCTAACTAGTTTCCTGAGAAACCAGACATTAAGTGTTTTCCCTTCAACAATCGCAGCAAAACAAACAAACGCGGGCAACAACTGGCAGAATTGTATCCCGGTCGGGATACATTTGAATTTGATTAGGAGCACGTGTGCAAGAATCAACCAATTACAGTGCCCGTTTTGTTAAGTGAAAGTGTAGGTATGTAACAACGAGTCTTGTGTACACTAAATAACCGGCCCATGTTGCTCTGTTTTGCCTGAAAATGAGGTCGGGGACGACGGCCATATGTGGTTCTCAAGACATCGGACAGATTTTCTCAATACCGAGGGTTTTCGTCGGTAGAGTAAAATACATTTCAACGTACCTAAGTCACGGGACGTAAGCTTGCGTTTCTTGGTAAACACTGGTCTTGAAGCCTCCACGCAATCAGGTGGGAATGTTGCATCTCTTTTGATAGCAGCAGTATGAGCTTGAGGCTGCTGCTGTTGTTGCTGAGACTGTAGTTGTTGTTGATGCTGATACTTCGCCTTTTGTGCGGCCTGCATTGATTGCGCCATAGCCTGCTGCCTCGAAGAGGGAGACGGCGAAGCAATGGGACGATAAGGTGGAGTGGCCGCTGAATACGGGCCCTGCTGGCGACTTGGGTAAGAACCATATGGTGGAGCCGGAGGAAACTGAGGTTGATGGCTACTGGACAAACGAGGGCTTCTTAGGCTATGGGCCCCAGGAGGATAATCAACCATGTGCTCTGGTTCGGTCGAAGGGCTGTATTGTGAGCCCCATGACGGGTGTACTTTCTCTTGGGAACTTGCATTGGGTATCATGGAGTGAGGTGACGAGGGAGGTCCCATAAACGATGGGCTTGCACGTTGCTGGTACTGCGAATGATGGTAGTTGGCGGCTGGTGGATGTCCTGTCTGTGAGCTGGACTGCTGAAAGAATGGCGACATCGATGACGGATTGGGGTACATGTTACGCTGCGACATCATGTACGAAGGGAGCGCTCCCTGTGGTAGATTTGGCACGCTATGTCTTCTGTTATCCCCACTATACGGGTATTGAGGCATTCCAAAGGTATTCGATGAAGTCGATTGATTCAACTGGAAATTGCCAGTCACGTCCCTTAAATCGGGAAATAAATTACTGTTGTCGAAGCCGGGTTCCGCAAATCCATCCCTTGAATTATAGCCCGCGGGTAGGCCCGCTGAAGACTCTATTTTCATTGAACCGTGGGATGCATGAACAGAAGAAGCGTCGGCTGGTCTCTGACTCTGTGTAAGACTACTGGTTGGTATTATTGCCTCTGAACATGTCACGGTCGCATTTGGAGGCGGTATACCTGATCCTTCTAGCAAGTTTATCTTGATGTCGTCGAGGGAATTAGTTTTGGTGTGTTTCATTTCGTAAGACAATAGATATCGGGAGTACTGGATTCGAAGAACATTCACAATACTCGGCGAGTCTGTTGGCAGGTTTAGCTCCTCCAAAACATCTTGCCATAATTTTCTTCTGACCACCTAAAAATAAATTTCATTGAGTCTCACTGACCAAAAAAGCACGTGTGAAAGATAACAAGTAATGCTTCCTAAACGGCAAATATCAAGTGAAGACACAGGGCATCGGGAACAGAATTTGATCAACAGAGTGCTGGAAAAACAGGAAACAATAGACCACTTCACAGTTGTGTGCTTAGTGACCTGGCCTATGAATGAAAGTGAGGCTGGAGTTGACCTTGCTTTGATAGAAACCTCACTGTGCTTTTCTTATGTAAATTCCAAATAATTAGCATGAGAATAAAATAATTAACATAAGAACAGCAGGGAGGTCTGTATTACAACAAGGTCAACTACAGCCTCGCTTTCATTTAAAGGCCACGTAACTAAGCACAAAGCTGCAAAAAGGATCTATACCAAATTACCAATGGTAGGAAAGGGTGGAGATGCCGAAAATGCGTGGGATAACGTCAATCTGGTGAAGACGGCGGGGGAAAAAGGAGGGAACCATGGATCAATGCTGACGGCTGTAAATAGAGAGAACAGTGCTGAGCAAGAAGATTTGGGTAGGGGAGGGGGGAGGGGGAGGGGGAGGGGGAGGGAAAATGGTAAGGACAGGTAACTTACTTCCTGTACGCCGCCTCTTTCCCTGACAGCCGTGTAAAACTTGTAAAGGTCGAGAGGCTGCCTTTGAAATGCTGGAACCTGCGTGATCTGGGTACCTAAGAGACAGACAAGACAAATACCAATTTGAGTGATGAGTTGAAATTGCCTCATGCATTCCAATTCGTGGACTAGTGATAAATTGCCATTCGAGTTTCGAGACCATCCTGGCCGACATCCTGGCGGTTCTCATGGTTTTATTTATTACATTAATTTTATTTCTACTGAATACCATGAACACAAATGAAAGAATCCGAACATAATACGATAGTCTCTTTAACAATACCTTGGCTGTTCATAAATGCCTGATATTTGTCGAGAAACTCTTTCCTCTCCAGTTCATCAGAAACTTCATACAACTTGGAGAACTAAAAGATGAAGAGTAACAGAAAACAAGAAACGTTGTATTCGAGTAGCATGAAAAAGAAAAATATGTAAGTGTAACTGCCTTTTTTTAAAGCGTAAGCGCTCTTTCCTTTTATCACGGGAACTCAATTCTACAACTCTTGAAAACACTCAATCAAACTCAACATGGTAAGAACTTTAACTGGTAGAAAAAATCATTCTCTGTAATTATCATTAGTGAGCTTTCAAACACACAAGTGGCTTTCGTGAAGTTCCTAAGAAGCACATGTAATTTGCTGGGAGTCGATTTACGGAAAAACCCCTACTCTTTTCGAGAAGTGAGTGGGTTCTTTAACTTCCCATACTATTTGGTTTCCAACAAGGGCTACGAGACGGGACCTCCGGTTTACAGTCAGAGTAGGTCCGGCCGGGAGTCGAACTCCCGCATGGCAGCCCGATGCTTAACCAACTGAGCCACCGGTGCAAAGCATAGTAAAATTGAATTTGGGACAGAAAACAAATGCAGCCAACAGTAAGTGGGTGAGGGAGGTTAACTGTGGTGCAACCACACCTGCATCTTATGCCACCGGACCACGCGCACCCAGAACACGTTTGTACATACTGGTCATTACGTTTCTTTCTTGGTGCCCCTTCCAAAGTGGAAAAATAGAAAAAGGGAAGGATGACACTTGCCTTTTCATACTGCTGTTGGGGTTCTCTTGATGATGGGAACTGATAGGAGGACTACAACAAAAACAAGTAAAAACATCAGATACTGCCCAGAAATGCAGTGATTAATGTGTCCCCCTTGCTCTTCTCACGAGCTTCAACACTAGGGAGTTTTAGCAAAGACGACGGGTACGGCTACGGCAACGCCACAAAGCAATAATATTATTGGTTGAAAAAGGAAAAATGCTCGTGCTGCACGTGCAACACGAATTTCCGTGCATTTCTTTGCCGTACTCCACAAAACAACAACGTGAAATCACCAAATTTTAGGTTTTGACGACAACGTGAGCATATAACAATGAAAAAGTCATTTTCAGTTTTGACTTTAAAACCGTTCGTACCCATCCATTTACAGCATAGTTCGCCTGTATTGTACCATGTGAACAAAACGGATTAATCGCGAAATACTTGCGATAGCGCAAAGTTATATTTTGGACTAACGTTTTCGTTGCTGTAGCCGTCGTCTTTGCTAAAACTCCCTATTACTCGCATCTGAGAATACAGACCAATCAACCTCACAAATTGTCCCCCACCCTCCAGTCCTCAAATATAAAATAAGCAGCAGCATAAAATTTACCCTCACCAAAAAATAACTATAACCCCCTACAAACTTACTTATTGTTGCAGACAGGTAGCAAGTGGGCGCAAATATAATTACGGGCATTTTTGGACATACAGTAACTGAAAATCATTGGTCGTAATTTCAACTTGAAAATCCCTTGGTGAGTTATCATTCCGCAACAAGATCCTCTCAAGTGGAGTTCAGGGGTTTCATTTGAAGACTATACCGCCGTGTATGTTGTTAGAAATGTTGTCCCTCAACGCCGGCCACTCTGCCTTGATTTTCACTCAAACCCTCGTAAAAGACAGGAGTGACCGCCGCTTACATGTACATTGATCAGCCCAGGCATCTACTTCAAACGTTACTGAAACCCCTAGGAGTTTTGGATTTAAAGGGCTGTATGAAAGTCTTACCATAGAGATGGGATTGTTGGGCAACGACGGATTGATTTCATCCAGATCATCGAATGATGATGTGATGGACACGCCTGACGGAGAAACCCCAGGAGAAAGGCCAGAGAATGTGGACAGAGGTGAAGTTTGAGGTGACCCTGACTGGTCCTCTTTCATCATAGCAGACATGTCAAGGTTGGAGTTGCTGCTGTGCTGTTGGGTCTCACCACTGCTGTTTTGACCTGCAAAGATAAGGGGGGGAGGGGGGGGGGAAGTAAATTGAAAGCGATAAAGCGATTTATCAATGAGTCAGTCAGTCAACTAATTATGGATAATTCGCTATTTTCACAAATCCCATAATGCAGTTCATTTTGGGTGTTATTTGCATTAAAATAATGGATATCCAGTTCACTGAAGCATGATACAGTCCCCAGAGTAAATGACATGTATGAACCCCCCCCCCCCCACCCCCCAAAAAAAAAGAACGTATATATTGCATTACCAAGTAGTTAGGGTGGCAAGGTCCATGATTTCGGTCCTGCACTCACCACTAACTGGAGTTGGTCTGGATAATACTACCTGTAATTAACCAGTCGTGGGAGGCATGGTGGCCTCGTGGTTAGTGTGCTCGACTCCGGATCGAGTGGTCCGGGTTCGGGTCCTGGCCGGGGACATTGTGTTGTGTTCGTGGGCAAGACACTTTACTCCCACCCAGGTGTATAACTGGGCACCGGCAAAATGCTCGGGGTAACCCTGCGATGGACTGGCATCCCATCCAGGGGGGAGTAAAAAAAATACTCCTAGTCGCTTCATGCCACAGAAAGCGGGATAAGCTCCTGCTCTGATGGGCTACTCGGCTTGTAAAAAGACTTTAATTTTACTTCTAATTTGTCAGCCAGTGGCCCTTCACAAGTTGGGAAAAGTTTTTAAGAATTTTTATAGTTGCAATGATGACTATTATTTTGCCATTATTACATAGTGTGTATGGCTAGTGTTTCTGGCCAATATAACGCATGCTCTGATTGGCTAAGAGCAGCTAAACACTATGGCATTATTCTACCGTAACACCGAATGGCCAATTATGGATTAAGCAAATTAGTTTGTTCTTCTTTAGAAACGTTCTGTTAGCCATATAATAAACAATTTAAAGCCTTGACCATTTGGGCGTTACAGCAAAATCTCAAGCCTTGACCTAGCTGTATTGACTGTGCTGTCGCTCAGTCAATGCGGCAAGGCCTCAGTTTGAGATTTTGCTGTAAGGACCTCACTCTCGGTTATAAAGTCATTAATAATGAAAAGAAAGCCTGAAAAATTTAGGTTTGAATGGAACTTGTACCCATAACCTTTGCGATATCAGTGCAGTGCTCCACTAAAAATTAGAAAATAATTAGGATAGTACGTGCACTCTCATTGGTCAATAGCTGTGTTTTAGATGAGAGTATGTAAACACGGCTGTGACATCACAAATTTTGATTGGTTAGGTGTTGTCAGATGCACATTTTGATTGGCTGGTAGGAAACAAGAGCATGTATCAAGAAAATCTGTTTCAATCAAGAAGTAAAAAAACCAGCATTTTCCTTCACTATGTTGTCTTATTTTGAGAAATATTTTATAAAAGCAATACAGGACTTCTTCCTTGTTTACATAGCCTCATCTAAACACTTGGGGAGTTGGGAGAATTCTCAACAGTTATGAAAACCCAAGACACACAACTGTCTTGCATTCCCCCAAGTCCTCTACTGCTACATTGAGCCATATTGAAGCTCAGCCTGGTCACTTTGTAAGTTCACAAATTTTGAGCATACCATGGGCAGTAGACACTTGTTGCCGTGAAGGAGACGATTCCATTGTAGGTGGTAATGAGCTCACTGACGGTGGAGCAGATCCTTGCAATGGGGGCTGTTCACCATTGTCCGTAGGCAGTGATGTCTCTCCTGCCCTCATAGATTCAATCATTGCTTCAACATCCTCTGCTGTCGGCAATTCATTCAGTGTAGGTGATGGCACACGTCCTACAAAGTCATCAAGGAGTGTCATTAATTTTTTATGTGAAAGCTACAACAAAGATCAATAATTATTGCAAGGAGACATCTATGCAGACAAATAATAAAAGAATAAACTGTTTGAGTGAGGCCTTGAGCTGCGTCTGAAAACTTTAATCCTAGCTTTTGCTGCTCTACAACCAAGGAAAGATTGTGGTAAATGTAGTCAGAAAATTAGTTCACACCTACTGTAAATCGTATACACAGTGTACATTATAGTTCAAATGATAGCGTTAGCATTATAATATTAGTGTTGTGTATCGAAATAATAAAGAAAAACTATTATATAATTTGCATACAGAGTTCAAGCTACTGTAGTCAACCTACTGTGCTACATGTAGTATTATATTTATTAATTTCACAAGTTTGATACAATATTTGCATCAAATAATTATGTACAAGATTAACACTGGCTCACCATTGACAATACCCAGCAAAACCTCCCATTCACATTGAATGTGTCACTGATTGCAGTTGTTACATTACTTTGTCACCAAACAATTTCAAACCTGTTTGCACATTTCCCATCATGGATCCCAACTGCATTGGTGACATTCCTGAAGGAGTTGTGTTTTCTGACACCTTACTTCCCATGATCATCTCCTGAGGACTAACATAAGGTGACCCTGAAACCTGGGCAGGACTGGGAAATCTTGCCCCAGAATTAACACCTTCAAGCACCCCTGCTACAGCAGCAGCGCCTGGTCCTCCTAAACCTGAGCCTCCTACACTGACTGATGGTAGGCTGCTATTTGTTGCTGACATCTGGTTAGCTGGCATAACGAATGGTGGAGCAAGTTTTCCAGGAGGATAGGTTGGCATGCTTCCTGTTGAAGTGGGGCTATCTTGTCCAAAATTAGGCATGCCAACAGACGGTGATGTCCCTTGAAATGAAAGATGTTGACACTAAAATTTAATAAATAGTTCACTGAAAAAAGCAAATCCACAGTACTAAAGTACTGTAAGTTTGGTCACTCAAAAGAGCAGCAGGTACAGCAGCAGCAAACCATTCCATTCACAAAACAACAACCACAATATGAACTAAACTCAGTTCCCATAGCAAAATCACAAAAGGAAATGACATCCAAAAGAACAAACATACAAACGTTTCTTGCTTTGGGTAAGTGTTCTTTCAAATCACCATTTCGACTCGATACACTGCATTGATCAGACATTACTAAAGCATACAGTATAATTCAACTTTCAATCCCAGGACTCAATCTTTGAGTATATACATAACATACTCCTTGTAACTCCATTGTAACAGATACGATAACTAGGTTTCACCCGCAATCGCCTTTCTTCCGTAAAGGATAACAAAATGATCACTAATTTTTGCCTTTGGTTGTGACATTTACATACCATCGGGGACATTCCGCAACGGTGATCCTAGAGTAACATTTGGAGAAGGAGTGTGCCTTGCATGAATGGAACCAGGGAACGGTGGTGGGTTGCCCCGTGAGTATCCACCTTGGGTGCTTCCGTATTTGCTAAGCATTTCTGAAGATGAACCCATCCTTCCAAGAGGTGGGTTGCCATAAGATGCGGGTGTCGATGGCATGGCATGCTGTGGATGCTCTGCCATCCTACTTGAACCAAATTCTTGTCCTGGTAAATTCTCACTTGTATTGTTAGTGGAATACCTTCCAAACATGTCGCCAGAGGCTGGTTTTGGCAGGATGGGCTGCGGATGTGAAGATGGCATTCTCGGCATTCCGGTTGGTGGTTGTGGGTATGACTGCTGCTGTTGTTGTTGTTGCCTTGGCTGTGGTTGAGTCATGAATTGCATTTGCTGTGGAAACTGAGGCTAAAATGCAAGTTTTGCAGATATCACATTAAAAGGGAACAGACATACTGTCCTCGTCATTGTTTGTTCCGGTCTCTGATCCCTGAGAGACAAGACAATTCTACTTGTCACTGGGGGCTTCTCTAGGAGTGAATGGGATACATATGAAGGCATCTCAGTAAACATATTTAGACCCCAATTTTAAGCTTACACATTCAATAATAATAATAATAATATAATAATAATAATAATAATAACAATAACAATAACAATAACAATAACAATAGATAATAAATATAATAACATAATAATAGTCATAGCTGATTTCTTGGAGGCCTGATTTAAAAACAACTTAGGAGCTTATGCTAATTAGGCAAAATTCGCAAACAAAATTTCCTCGTAACCTTTTCATTGAAAACAAATTCCCTTTCTGGCTAAAGAAAGTTCTGTCCTACAACAGTCAAAAGATTATACTTTCCAGTCTTCTTATGTGCGTGGAAAGGATAAGCCACTAGTGGGAATGGTAAGGCACTGTTTATAAAAAAAGAATCCAATGTTTTGTGTTGCTCTCTCCTTGGTGGTTTATCATGTTGGGTAAAGAAATCCTCGCATATCTTATACTACATAAGGTACATGTATTATACTCAGCGGATGGCCAAATAATGCAAGTGACATTATAAGAAGGCTTTATAAGAAGTAACAAAATAACAATTCTCGTGCAGCTACCTGAGGATATCGATGCTGCATTTGTTGCTGTTGAAATCCACTGTAATCCTGCGAGGGCTTTGGCATTTGACCTCCCATTCTCTGTGCCACCTGTCCAGCAAGATTTGGCTGTCCCACTGTTGGCCGTCCCATGGCCATGCTCCCATAGTACTGTTGTGATTGCGGCGGCATACCTGCTGCCTTCATGCCTCCTTGCTGCATCATGTATGGTGGATATGACGGAGGTGGAGTTTGTTGGGATTGCGACTGCTGCTGAGAGTTGCCCATCATCATGTAAGGGGACTGCTGTTGTGGAATTCCTGACTGTTGAAAATTAGCAAATCATTGTATATACTTTAGCACTCATTTGACCCATACAATTACTGATTAGTCTTCACTAGCACTCATTTGACCCAAAAGTGAACTGTCCCACGGAGATAATGTAGTTACACTACAACATAGAAAATTGATGTAGCTACACTATCACTACTTTCACACAAAATGGATCCGGCCATAAAATTAATGAGGTTACACTTGTACTCATACGACCCAGTTTGAACTGGCCAGGCACAAGTCGTTTCCCATCTTGACATTACAAATTCCTTTGAAGTTCGTGAAATCTGATGGAGAATACCGTAAACACTGGCGTATAAGCCACACTCGCAGATAAGCCGCACCCTGAGTTTGGCAACTTAAATTTTGGAAAAAAATTTGAAAGATATTGAAATAAATCAAAAGTGGAGTCCGCAGAAAGATGTCTTGCATGTACATACATTGTTTCTTCAAGTTTCTTGCACGCGTCAACCCGCCCATTAACGCACCAACATTTAAAACA
The DNA here is from genome assembly GCF_036669925.1 of Montipora capricornis. Lineage (NCBI taxonomy): Eukaryota > Metazoa > Cnidaria > Anthozoa > Scleractinia > Acroporidae > Montipora > Montipora capricornis. The sequence continues at coordinate 66,857,184 of NC_090888.1, read as the reverse complement.
AAAAATACTAAAACTCTTACCTATAGTTTTGACTTTTTAATGGTATGAAAATCCGACTAGGACATAAATTTGATCTTTCTCTGGCATTTTTAATCCAGTATTTTTCATTCCTGTCCATTTCTCATTAGAATTTCCTTGCAACAACACCTGACGAACGTTTTGGTTCGTTTTAGCTTAGTAACCAGGCATTCTCACTCAAGGTGGATCAATTTCTGTCGAAGTGTCGTCATTGTAAACAACTTTGTGGTGGAATGGAGATTCCCTGCTGAGTGAAGTTCACCTGCTCAACAAAGGCAACGTTAAACCGGTTTAAAGATCTTTTAACAAAGAAGGTTTAGTCATTGTGTAAGCTCAAACAAAAACGGCTCTTTTAGGAGCCACCAAACGCAAAAGCAATGATCAATGCGTAATGTGGTATTGTTTTATGAAGTTCTTATTAATTTGCTGCACAGGTCTATAATTTTTATACAGACTTAAGAATTTTCGCTAAACTTGTTAATTATGCAAATTTACGGCATGGTGTCTAGATGTTCTCGCAGATAAGCCGCATCCCCGATTTGATCCGAAAATTTTGAGCAAAAAGGTGTGGCTTATACGCCGATGTTTACGGTATGTGTAAACCCATGTCTCTTGCGACTGATGACCACCAAGTTTGTTGACTTTTTTGGACTTCACTTTAATGCCAGCAAATGTTATTTGTCAATGGTATTTGTCAATTTGTTGACTTTTTTGGACTTTACTTTAATGCCAGCAAATGTTGTTTGTCAATGGTATTTGTCAATTTTGTTGACTTTTTTGGACTTTACTTTAATGCCAGCAAATGTTATTTGTCAATGGTTTTCAGCGAAAGAGGATTCTGAACAGCACTTTCAATAGGTCCTCAAGGGTATGTCAAATAGGAGATTGCCTTTGACTTCACCACAAGGTAGGTCAAATGTTTTCCACATGCATGTCCAATGACTAAGACCTCAAAAACCAACATTTAACTTAATTTGCACTAATTTGTTGTTTTCAGTTTCAATGTCCCCAATCAGTGCTCCAGCGCTAGAAGACTAGACACTTAAAGTTCCTTTGCTTTCCCTCTTTTCCTATGACACTAGAATTAATACAGTCATAAAGCCGCATTTACCACCTAAGCACATTGGAGATGTATTTGACACGTGACATAGAACAGCAGCTAAACAAAATGGTCTTATTCTTGCACTTGACTGTTCATTTGACATGGTGTAAATCCAATTTTTCATGCCATGCAGAAATCATTTTACTAATCATCCCTGTCGGTTGTCTACCATTGGTGGAATGTTCTTTGCATAAAAACAAGTAAGCAAACAGTAACAATGTCATTGACAAACACTGGCCCTGGTTTCGGAAACTGAGTGCGTGTCGTAGTGCAGTAACTTGACACAGGGCTTCATTCCATAATTGTCAACTGAGCTGCATCTTGTTTTCGAGGGCATTATATGTAGCTCTTATAGTACATGATATTGTTTTGGTATCGTAAATCATTATATTGCCATGATAGATGTCTTTGGTAAATAGCCCCCTGAGAAGACTTGTAGTTACTAGTAAAATACTGTGAAGAATTGTGTATAGGCCCCACTTGTATATAAGCTGCACCCCCTACTTTCAAACACGATTTTGGAAAAAAATAATCAATAAGAAACTCCAAAAAAGCACTCTTGTAAAAAAAAGTTGGTTGTTTGTTCACACGAAATCTAATGTTTGTATTTGCAGCGACATTAATAAGTTAATCAACTCTGAAAATACCTTTTAAAAGCTTCTTTTTAATCAATTTCCCTATTCCCTGTGAATGACAACAGTTATCTTCATTGCTAAGGCCCACAATTGAAATGAAAACGATAGAATTTGCACAAAAACGCGCAGGAGAATGATGCAAAACGTTTGCTTGGTAACCACGCAGTCATTTAATGAGGGAAGTCTGGACATATAAACGTTTGCTTTGGCATCAGCTGTGGGTGGTTATCATGTTTATCAAGATGTATGGAAGCCATCGATCGGAGAAAAACGCAATGAAACAGTCGGTTATTTGCTTCGCGAGTTCTCCCAAATAGTGTGGTATTTTCTTGCACGTAGTGGAGAAATCAGTGTTGAGGTGATCGGTTGTAAACGACACTGTAAGCAGCAGTGTGGAGGAATGGAGATTCCATGCTGATGACTAATAAAGCAGTTTCTACCTCCAAAACGGTGGAATTACCTGGTGATAAATAACCTTGTCTAGGAGAGAGAAAATTTGACTTTGCAGAAACTATGGTCACAGCAAACAGTTGTTAGTAACACCCAAGGCAACTTGATCACCAGTGGCAGCTGAAATTAGTGTCACTTTTTTCGCAATTTGTGTAGCCAAAAGTACAATATTTAGCAAAATTGAACGTAGCACTAAAGGGCAACCGTCCTTAGAATTATAACTCTCTTTATTTGAAAAATAAATGTGGAGAACTCTAATTTTGCGTGTAGTGTCATTTTTTCCTATTTAATATTTCTGCTCTGTTGAATTTTCTTACATAGATTGCATTGAGGGTGAAATTTTACTTTTTTAACTATTTCATGCAAATTAGCTGTTACGCGTTACACGCTGATTTTGAAACTATTTTCTTGCATTTTGAAGATTTTTTTGTTCTTATGTTCTTCGAAATGATAATTTTTTAACATATCACTTAACAACAATCCCTGTTCAAGTAAGGTAGAAAATTTGAACGAAAATCGTCATTAGCTTGCAAAGATATTGGAAAATATATTTGAGCAACCACTAATGTACATGTGTATCGTGCTACAAGTCTGATGGTAACTTTTTATACTCACTGCACAAACTTTATGTTGTTTTCATTTCACAAATTTTGTTGCTGATGGCAATTTTTTTAATTCTCGATCAACACTTCCCAAAAACCTCCTGTTGCTCTTCCTTACAACTGTGCATCATTATTTATTTACTTTTGCATCAATAATTGTTTTGCATAAGGCTGGTTAACAAAATCTGTACCTTACTTAGTTCGCAATTTTGAGTGTTGAAATAGAATTTTTGGTCCTATGTTTCTGATAGCAAGTCGTATATTTTGAGGTTGCCCATCCAAATACTAACCCTGCCGGACAGGGCTTAACTTCAGTGAATTTTTGTCGTAGAAAGCTGTCAGACGCTCAGAGTGCACGCTCAAACTTGTGGTAAAAAAGAAGTGGTAAGGGAACTTGAAAATGATCAACATGTCAGCCTTGAAGCCAATGTTTCTTGACTCCCGTTTATTTTCTTGAATCTTTCTGGGTTTAGTACCGTAAAGACTTGTGTATAAACCACACATTTTTGCTTAAGTTTTGGGCCAAAATCGCGGGTGCGGCTTATCCATGAGGCCATTGCTTTCAGAGGGAGTAAACTGGCTTGTGGGGGTCACAAATTGAACCGAAAACCTTTAGTAACTAATGATGAAACATATTGAAACCTGTTATTGATCACTGCTTTCGGTGGTTAGAAATGATGGCTCCCAAAGGAGCCGTTTTCTTGCATCTTCAGGTTCTAAACCCGGATCTTGTGCGCAAGTAGTTCTTTCAAGCATTTCATTTGCACTTTGTTTGAGCTGTTAAAATCTAACTGGAATGGAATCTCCATTCCTCCACACAGCTGCTTACAATGTCGTTTACGACCAATCACTTCAACACTGATTTCTCCACTACGTGCAAGAAAATACCACACTGTTCGGGAGAACTTCCTGGTTAGAATTGGTGGCTCCCAAAGGAGCTGTTTGCTTGCATCTTCAGGTTAAACCCGAATCTTGCTCGCAGTAGTTCTTTCAAGCGTTTCATTTGCACTTTGTTTGAGCAGTTAAAATCTAACTGGCGCGTCACAAATTCTTGCCGATTTTGGGGATCATTTGTTGAAATTCAAGTACGCTTCCAACAGACCTACACAGGCCGCTTCCGCTTCTTAATTTTTCATACAGATATAATTTTTTGAAAGAAAAGTGGAGCGACAAATTGCATGAATAAATTACAAGAGAAGAAAGATGCTATCAGTGAAATCAGTGGACACGAACTAGCCAATATAATGTACATGTTTACCAATCAGCAAAATTGAAGTAGTGTTGCCGAACGTACACTTGCACTCGATGACTAAAAGATTTTGACATAATGTGAAAACTAAGTTGTGATTTTTTTAAGGTTTTGTTTAATTCAGAAGAGCTCATCTTTCTCTTATTACTGGCAAATTTTTTTAGCACACTGCCGTGGGAATTTCAACACAAACAAGCTGATGAAATCTACATTTTTTGCTGATCAATCGCATGATAAAGATGGCGATAAAAATAGTTTTCTACTGTTTTTCTTTCCATTGAGGAAACTACTGTTGAATGTTTTTTAATGCAGGCAGAGAAGTTGACCCGGTCTTTAAGAGTAAAAATATTATGGTCAATAATGTACTTAAACAGCTTTCATACTATTTTCATTAAGAAAATTAAGAATGGAAAAGACAAGTGGGCCGCAAACAAAAATAAATTATTGTTGTAATTCACGAAAAACGTACATTAGTTTTGTAGTTCATGCACTTGCTGCAGGCCTACAAATCACTCACTCACTCAGACAGCCCCGATGACAATATGGGAGTTACAATTCACTTCAGAGTAAAGCCTATCGCTAGTATTTTGGGTCACATGACATTTCCGAAAGTGCAAGGAGAAGATCATACTGAATGTCGAGGGAGGAGTTATCCATTCATACAACTCTAAAAAATAGATTCCAATGATTTCCATATTTGCTATACAAAGCAGCAGGCAAAGGCACTTTTAAAGCACTAAAATTGTCATAGGAACAAATCTGTAGCCTGAATAGATTAAGGAGTGCAGTTTCTAAAGAAACTGGTGCTGAGTTGGTGGGGAACACAGAAATGGCTTTATTTACTGGGTTGATATGGTAAATGAAATTTGAAAAGCCAATGTCCCTCTGACAAAGGGCTAATCCTTGAAACATCAGTTTTCAAAGGTTTTTGAGATGGTGAATTTACCATACGTGTACCAACCCAGTTAATAAACCCATTTCTGTCTAGCCTGAATAAAGACAAAGGATTTCAAACTTTTCCAGTCAGACTCAAAACCTTGGAAAATGCCCTTATTGGGCACCTGGTGTAACATCCATTTCATAAAACTACAGTATGTCTGAACTTTGTGTATGTACTTCTTTCTATGACCTTCTCCCGTTACCATGATCAATACAACAAAAGAGTCTTAGTCTGAATGGAGAATTATACCAACTACCTCCTGAAATGTGATGTATGATCCACCTGTAGCAAGTACAAATATCAAGGAGAATCTTGCCTGTAGTTTCCCAAACCACTGTAAGAGTGATATTTTCCTTTGTAAATTTTAAAATTGCTTATTTTTTCCAGTGGTAAAATGGTTAAACTTCTAAACTGCATCATTAAACAATGTGAAGATGCAGCTGCATCTGTCCATGGTGATTAAGTGAGGTGGGTAAAATTAACCCTGGAGTACAAGATTAGATTGGAGCAACTACCTCCAGTGACAATATCACAAAAGTAATATAACTGACACTATGATATTTTTAGACACAATCACAACAATGTGAATTGTACCAAAGGATTACAGAGGTTGAAAACTGAATTTTGCTCTGAAAAGTCACCATTAATGTACAGTGTACAGTACATTAACTCTATCACAAGAATTGTTAGTTATACCGCAATAACATTTCAAGAATATTGGGCCACATACGGTGTGTGTAACACAACTAAAATAGCAGGTGAAACACACAACCACTGAGACAATAGTATTTCAGAAAACATTAAAATGTGTGTACTGGTAAAAGTTCTATACGAGTCAGATAAACAATTTGTCAAAATGAACAAAATGAAAATAAAAGTGACACTTGATGACACCAGATCTGCTATCAAGATTTTTTCTGTTCACAAGTCTTGTCACTTACAGCACTTTACAGTTTTTCAGATCAACTGATTGTTAAACAAGTTATTATTTTCCTATGCTAACAAGTTTGAAACCTGATAATTACTAGTCAAGGATTAGGCCAATTGGAGTAAAATAAAATTCTAGGGCAAACCCTTTAATGCCTGTTTTCAACAAAAAAAAATTGAATTTAAACTCAACGGGTAGTCTTAGTACGAATAGATGCTAATTGTATTCTTAAAGAAATTTACAATGTAGCTAAAAGGAATGAACATTAAATTGACAAAAAAGGAGAAATTTGTGAAAGTCCTTATTTGTCATTGCTTAATTCACCAAAGTGGGTTCAAAATGATCTTTATCCAAAGCGCACTTATTTCAAGGGCCACGAGGAACATCAATCACCAGTAAGTGACTCTTGAGTGCGCATGCAGCTGTAATGAGGCATTTTGGCAAAAACTTCCGGACTGCAATTTAAGACATCGATGTTATGGAATGATTAATCCCAAGCATCATCAAGAAAATGCAATAGACATGGTGAATGAGTATGACTCATTCCGTAACCTTCAAATATAAAATAATAACAAAAGTGCGGCCTGCAACAGTTTTATGAAATTAAAGAAAAAAGGTACAAACACAAAGTGGAACCACAGTAGGTTTTTGTTTGTAGCATAGTTTTCTCTCACAGATGCAAGCTCCAGCAGTTTAGGAAGTGAACAGTAAAAATGTCTGCTTTAACAAGAGCGAGGAACTGCTCAAGAGACTGGGATGTTAATCATTAACTGTAATAATTTTTTCTATAATTATTACAATAGAGCAATTCAATGATCTGATGTCAAGTTGAGTTCAAACATTCCTTGTTTTGCCCCCCAGAATCAGGTCAGGTCTTATACTCATTAGGTTTACAAAAACATCTTGTCCATGAAATATACCATTGTGGCAACTTCACAGGTGGAAACTTGTGCATTTTACTCTGTCTAATGCCAGACAATTTTTCTCATCAACAAAGGTCAGTATAGATATCAAAAGGTTGACAACTATGGAAACTCTAGGGCAGACCAGCTGGCCACTTACAATCACAGCACTAACAGTTAATCGTTTTTTCTCTAAAACTTATACATAACTCTTTACCACTGGTATAGATGATGAACCATCACATAACAAGACTAAAGCAGGAAGCCTTTGGATGGAGAAATACACGTACTTGGGTTTTACATGGCCAGAAAATTCTGAAATTCACCATGCATAAACCTCACTTACAACCTTTTCAATTATTCACCAAAACATTATTTTGTGTGCACACACTAAAAATTCTATCCATCAACCCTTTATGATTCAGTTACATGTAGTTACACAGCGTATCTTCTTTTGTGAAACATGAATGGAGGAAAGGAGGAATATTCCTTTTTCACATCTCGTCTAATTCCCTTCTTTTTAAAAACAAGAGTTTCACCTAATTTTTTTAAGTACATGTGCCAAAGTAAAAAGGCAACTTGTAAATGACTGTTATTAACAGGCCAAATTCAAAATGATACAAATTTTTCTCAATCTAGTATCCAAGGGATGGACTGAGCAATTTTCATTAGCATCAGCTGATAACAGATAATTTCGTCACATGGAAAAGGTTCTCTGAAACTGCTCCAACTTTTTTTTTTTAATGAAAACTGGAATGACATGTCCATACAACACACTTTCACCAATGTGTCGCTGGTCATTATCATTAAACCACAAAGGCTAAACTGAACAGCAAAGATTTTGCCTCTCTAGGAATCCCCTAGCAATACTTTGAACTGAAGGCACAAAACTAAAACACAAAATCACAAGACATCATTAAATAATATTATTGCCAATCTAGTAAACCACCAAGCTAATTGCATGCTGCACTGCAAATGTCAGCGCATAACACATTAGCCAATTTTAAAAATTAAAACAATACACTGGAAGAACAACGAGATAAGACTCATAAGCTGTTTACGATAATAAAACAGACCAAAAGTAACTATGGAATCACTTAGCACAATAATTATATAACCATGACAAAGAAAGAAATCCCAAGATTTTTATAGAAATGTGAGGTCAACCATAAATGTCTCCTAAATTAATCCTTTCAAGGCCAATGACTGATCTGCGTCTAAGAATGTCTACAATTATTTATAAATTGTCACCGCCAGAGCCAATCAGACAAACTGGTAGATAAATTACACAGGTGGTTATCCAGGTTTAAATTCTATTGAAAACTGTACACAAAAAGTATCTTACCGGGCATCAAGTTGTACGTTCACGAAGAGATTTTTTTTCCTTTAGCAACGCTACAACTCGCTTCGCACTGCTTTTAGCGTGCTTGTGAAATTCGATCACCCCAACGCTTAATTCGACTCCGCCATTATGAATATTCGGCCGATAAATATTTCAAGCGTATGTCTGCTTGTAACCGTAGGAATAGTTAGCCAACAATCTCTCCACAAATGAAACTACGAACGCCTTAAAATACCAATAAATGTAAACAATCCGTTAATGGTTATAATCTGCTCTTACCTGCAATTGTGTGCGGCCCATCGGCGGGCCAGGAGAACTATTTGTTGGTAAATTTGATGAACAATGGTTCGACGTCTGCAGCCGATTCTGCCACTGAAACTGCTGGTTTGTAATCATATTTCTATCATCTGGCTGCGAATTAACCGTTCTTTGGCCAGTCTGCGACGTGCTCGAGTCCTGGCCGTAATAAGCTGGCGAATAAGGGCTCGGCGTTTGGGGATTCAACCCCCTTTTTTGCTGATTTTCACTCTGAGCAGAAACAAAGCCTTGCTGGGAGCCATATTGTTCTGATACGTTCGGCGCTCTAGGTGCGATGGGAACTTCGCGAAAGCCGTGGAGTAGCATTTCCTGTCGAGGGTTATACCGATTGAACCGGTCTTGGGGTGTTACAGAAGGTTGATTTGTCGCCAAAAGTTTTAAATTTGTGGGATTAGAGTTCGATTGAGAGAGATTTCTAGACGATACGACCGCGTTCACAGCAGAACTTCCTGGGCCGAGAATTGATGAAAGTTGATTGTTTAGATGAGCAGATCCTAAAGTTGTAGCTGCTCTAGACTTGTTTGCTAGTCCGGGAGTTGAATTCATGGTCATTTCAAATCCGTTAGCGTTAACCGTTGCTTGGTTTGAACCACTCGTACTCGACGTCGCCATTTTGTTGGGTACGGAATTTCCCTTATTATTGTTATCCGCGGGATAATGTTCCGAACCTCGAATATAATCACGTAGCTCTTCCAAAATACCTTGGTTTTGAGAAGCTACAGGACTATTCGAACCATTCTCTCGTATGTACGGGTCGAGGAAGAAATCTTTGCCGGCTCGTGGAAACGTAAAATGATGATTTCTATGTTCCGTGTTGGATACAGGCTCCTTATTGGTAAGCTGAAGGCGACGACTGTTTGCACCACCGTTACTCGCATCAACCCGAGCAGTTTGCGCCATTCAGTAGCGCCCACAGGCTTTTCACGACACCATAACGATTAAGGAAAAAATTCCAAAGCATCTGAAATTCTTTGCAGACTTGCACGTGTGGCTGTAGCTCGCCTAGCGATGTTAAACGTTGTAAAAAAATGCCGCCTTTATGGATTGCTGACGGTGAAAGCTTTTCACACACCAGCAGCCATCTATAATCAGCACGTGTTTGAATGACAGGAGCGAGGACGTTACGTCATCAGGGCCATAAACACTGCGCACGCAAGAAGCCGGGACATAAACTAACGGTTTCCTCGTACAGCGCTCGTTTAAGTGCCTTAGCTTATCACAGGGGTCATTACTCTTTTTTTTTTTGTATTATAATGTAATCTTATATATGTCTTCATCAACGGTTTAGATTTCACAATTTTACTGGTTACTCATTTTACGCTCCAGGAAGAAATCATATGCTTACCGTATTGGAATCATATATTCACCAGAATCCTGCGCCATAGCATCAGCATTGTACAGTTAGCCCTTAAATTAAAAAACCGTCTAAATGTTTCACAGTTGACCTCAGTGTGACCTAAGCAAGATCCTGACGCGCAGTTTTTGGAGCCCTGAAATAATTTACTTTTCTCTTTACCGTGGTAATTCAAAAATGGCTTTTCGGGTCAGAAAATTTTTGGGCGCTTTGAGGGTTCTAGCATAGCACTGAAACACGGAACTCAAGCTCAAAGTTGCAGGGAGATCGAGGAATACGTTACCCGGGATTTCTCGAAGTGCTAGTTGTATTTTTTGTTTAATTTCTTCTTTGAACACAATAGTGACTTGCATCATGCAGCCAAAACTGCATTAATCACAGCACGAACTCACTTACTAAATTACAACAATTGAAACATTACATTAACATTGTCACGTGAATTCGGAGTCACTACGATTCAGTTTGCTCACCAATAGCGCGGAGTCAAAAGCTCTCTGATTAAGCCTGGCTTGCCCTAACCCGGGGGACGGCTTCATCTCGCAAAACCACTAACAGCTGTGTAGGGAAGTAAAAAAGCAAGGCTGGCTCCTCGCCTAGTGATTTTTATAATTCCGATATCTCGTTTCGTCTCGCCTGTGTGCAGACAAGCAATTGCCTTTGTTTTGCTTGTTATCATTGGCTGGCATAAATGTAACAATTTTTTTTTGTGCCGGGGCTGGTATATCATATTATTGTGTATGTCTGATCAGGAGCCCCTGATAAGGAGCTCATATTTCAGCACTCGAATTGATGACCCGATACAGGAGAGCAGAGGAAGCTATTTGTTGGACGACAAACACATTCGGGCACGTTCATCCAATCAAATAGTGGACGGCAAAGAAACGAGCTTTTCATGCAACACAATTGCAATTGTAATTTTTCCTTAATTAAGAGCACTGCTTATCTGACACAGGGAATGATGATAAAAACTAACCTAGCTTTTTACCGTGTTGTTTGCACGGACCATAAGTCTGGATGTGCTCCGGGTCTGGTCCAGAGGGAAAAGTTCATTTGCCTCAGTTTTGACTGACTGAGGCACTCTCAATGTTTACCAAGGGAAATTAAGTCTCTCGGGGAACAAATTAATGGCTTCCTGAGGGGCCAGACCAACAAAACAAAACAAAACATTTGTTCTACAACGTCGAGAAAACCATAATTATATTTGCAATCAGCGAGATTTGGATACGGTCACATGACTTCTAAACAGCCAGTGATAGTCTGTGTTATATGCACGAAAAAAGTAGCGGTGTAACGATATCTTTACGGGTCGAAAAATGAGTAGGGTGCAGGAGATGTGTAGTCCGCCTTTCCCCATTTTTTTTTTTCTATGAGTATCTGCGAGTTTAACGTAGTTTTCGAATTGGTAATTTGCAGCCTCTTTCTTCATTCTTTCTGGGTTTTTTTGTAGCATTACACTGGAGAACGACAACTTTGCAAATAAATTAAATCGGTTCACAGAATTTATAACGTAAGCATGCCGGGTTTGATGTTGACCGACGACCGCCGTTGCTGTTGCTGTTGTTGTTGAACGTTTTTCTTTTTGTGCTATATAACAAATCGACTGGTCCCTCGGGGAACAGTTCATTTTGTTTTCCTCGAATTTCAATGTTTCCCTCAGCTGCGCCTCGGGGAAACATTGAGATTCTCGGGAAACAAAATGAACAGTTTCCCTCGGGACAAGTCATTAAGTGTTTAGTGTTAAGAATGTACAACGGACGATAAAGAACCTCAGTACAAACTGGATAAAAAAAAAAGATAAAAAAAGTGAAAGTTCGTGTCAGTCAAAACAATGTAAGAAAGAAAAGCAAATGAGAATCCTGTCTGTTTATGAAACGAAAAATGAGCGTGATTTAAATTAACTAGTGCGAATAAACCCCGCCCTGGGTGACGAAGGGCGGCTGTAATTAACGGACAAACGATTTATTCCGATCGGAGTACATATAACAAGTTATTCGCTCTTTATGTGTGAAAAAATGAATTTACTGAGCACAATTTTCAACATGGTTAGTCTTTGTGCGGGTCCATTCCATTGCTAGATCTCAAATAAGGCATATGTGCTAACGCTCAAACGGCGGATTACATTGGAATAGAAAAAGCATTTAAATTTACTCTAAATGAATGAAAGTAATGCATTTTTTTTCCAAGAGGGCATGGTATCGAATCGTGCATTCCAATTGGTTCTTCGCTTTCCATTTTCTGACACCGACTCAGTTGACATATGTATACAAAAGTTAGTTTCAAAACATACTTTTATTATACAAGAGGCTTGGAAACAGAATTCAAACTTAAAAACTTTCTCTCGGAAATCGTTCAGTTTGTAGCTCGCTTACTGCATTCGATGTCAACAGAATCGCAACGCACGTCAACACTGAAGGACAAAAGTGATTTCAGAGAGGAATTTACCAGCTAAGGGGCGGTCCGTATAGCGAAAAATTGTGACCATCGTCTTTAAAAAGCTGCCCGTCGGCAAATAACATGTTTGCAGTGCGTTTTATGGATGAAGGAAGAAGTCATGATCTTTCCACCTAACTGGACAATTCAAGTAAGTGTATCGTCTCGCAGAGGTCATGAGTTCGAATCCAGCTGCAACCACCTGAGTTTTTCAAGCGTCTGTAAGAGGCAATCGCTTAAATTGTCCATGTAAGTACAAGTATCGCTTCTCTGGGTCCCTTTCATAATATTACACTCTCATTGATACGCCTTTTTGTAGGACCATTTTGTTTCTTTCCAGTTTCGACCTGGTCACTTTAATCAGTAATATAGTTTCCTTCGCAGCCCTTTTTGGATGTCACGCAACGAGCGTTGCGTGACATCCAAAAAACGCCTTCGAAGGAGACTATCAGTAATAGGAGTCTTCAGATTCTAGGACGAGGACAAGAACGAGTACGAGATTTGACTGCCCGTTTTTAGCGAAAATACTTAGAAAATTTATAACCCGGACGATTAATCTTACTCTTTGTTAGCAGTATAGTTGCTCATTTATTCTTATTGCCGGTAACTGAGTCTTTTTGCTGATCGAAAAATGCCAAAACTGAGATCAACTTTTTTGCATGTTCTTCGTTTATTTCAGATAATCATAAAATTGATCGTTTTGGGCGCTTTGTTACTGTGATCGTTTTTGCATTGGAAATATTTTGTAATTTGTGAGTTTTGCAAATTCCTTACAATAGTAGTAATATTTCCGAGCTACATTAACTTCGTTGACTTTTCAAAGGCATTTGACTGCATCATCAGAGAGCGACTTTGGGACATTATGGGGCACGCAGTATGGCATCCCTGACATCTTTGTCAGGACTTTCAAGGCACTATACAATCAGAGCTCAAGCTGTGTTACAGAAGGCGGAAGGTATTCTAGCTGGTTTGAAGTGAAGAGCGGTGTACGGCAGGGGTGCGTAATGTCTGGCTTCATCTTTGTCTTGATCATGGACTGGGTCATGTGGCACACAAACAACAGGAAACGCGGCCTGAGATGGAAGCTTACATCAGTTCTAGAAGACCTGGATTATGCTGATGATGTTGCTCTGATTTCAAGCAGATTTGCTGATCTCCAGGAGAAGGCTGATAGACTAGTAACCACCGCCGGCGTTGTCGGGCTCAAGATCAACCCGCGCAAAACAAAGACGCTTAGGATGAACCACAGATGCACAGACTACATAAGGAAAGAAGGAGAGGAGGTGGAAGATGTGGAATCCTTCGTGTACCTAGGTTCAGTACTTGACAAATTTGGTGGCACAGAAGCGGACATCAAGAGGCGACTAGCACTAGCTAGAATTGCCTTCACCAGACTTCAGAATATCTGGATGTCAGGCAGATTCAGCCAGAAGACCAAGCTGCGCATCCTGAACTCAAATGTGCTGTGCGTGCTACTGTATGGAGCCGAAATGTGGAGAGTGACAACAGCTGATCTCAACAAACTGGATGTGTTTCACCGCACATGCCTGAGGAGAGTGCTGAGGAGATTCTGGCCTAACCATCTTAGCAACGAAGAGCTTTATGAAGCAACAGGGAGTACGCCGGTATCAGCCCTTGTTCAAGTGAGAAGATGGCGATGGATAGTACACATATTGAGGACTAGTCCTAGTAACATCTCGAGAACTGCACTAACGTGGATACCTGAAGGTAAAAGGAGACGAGGCCGGCCGAGAGAAACGTGGAGAAGAACTGTGGAGAAAGAAAGAAACCAGCTGGGATGGCATTCTTGGGGGCCTGCGGTCGCATCGGCGGCAGATCGGGATGGATGGCGCAATCTTCTGGCCGGCCTTAAGAGTCCTCATGTGCCCGATGAGGAAGTAAGTAAGCACATTTATATGCACATTTGTTTAACTTGCACACATGTAGGCATGACCCCTCCCTCATGGAACACTTGCGCGGTCACCACGAATGGAGAAGCAACTCAGCGGCTATCATACGGAGTTAACTCCAACGAGCTGGTAGAACCCTCTACTCGTAAACAAAGCCTAAAATTGCAGGGGTTTTTTCGGTTCTTGTACGTGGTTTCGATAACGTTAACACTCTTGCTACTAAAATGCTAGTAAAATGCGAGGATGGAGTCGGGGTAGGGGTGATTGTGTTTTTCCAATTTTTTTTCTTATATTTGAATAATCGGGATCTGTCCTTCATTTATGGTGCAATTTAGTCGAAAATAATAACTAACCTACATCTTAGTTTAATTTTTTTATAAATCTGACATTGTTTTTGTATTTTTAAAATCGAAGTTAATTTTTGCCCCGCGTTTTGCTTGCACCATTTATTTTCGTTTAATTCACTTGCGCTTAGTTTCATCTTTTTTAATTTGCCGATGAATTTTCACACGTAAAAAGAATTTGCGGTTGAGAAGCACGAAAAAAATTAACGTAGTGAAATGTCTCAGTAGTTGCCCGCTTCACTGTGCTGAAGGCAGACATGTAATGCGCAACGTTTTTGTTCGGTGGGTGTTAAATATGGCGTTTCAGGTACCTGTTGTGAAACCCAATACTTTGGATTGCTCTGGTCAAAGCGATCTTCCAATGGAAAATAGGGTGCTTCGTTTTCGAGTTGTGAGTGCTTCGTTTTCGACCTGGGGTGCTTCGTTTTCGATTCTACCGACATGTTCATTCGCTTTCTTTCTCTCAATCTCGCCGCCATTTTGATTAGATTAAGGTCCAGTCCCCTTAAAGTGAACCGCGTCCAACGCGGAAAACAGCTGTTTGTCGACCACTTGTGAGTGTTGATACGAACAAATCGACCACGGAAATAAGTCTAGACAGATGGACAAAGCGCCGTTTTCACAATAAGATGACTTGTCCGTCCAGACGCTTATAGTCTTTCTGTGAATGACAAATTTAGGAGTGGTCATGTTAATTATTAGCAATTCAGTAAGACATTTGTTGCTTTTCTTATTGAATAATGGATGAGTTTCAATAACAATGCTACCATTCATGTGCACCTGTAGGCGTCTGTCTATCACACAAAGTCGGAGTAAGAATTCAGGATTAAAGTTCACTCGACCCCAAGTTCGCATTGTACTCAACCGTGCGAAATTAATTCGACAGTTTGTTGCATCCTCGATTTTCTGTGAATTTAGTCTATCAGTCTAGAAGTTCGTTAAATCCAAGCAAAGAGAGATCTTGAGTTAGTTATTACATCAATTCAAGAAAGATTTAAATAAACTGGAAGAGTCGAAGTTCAGGGCAATAATAATAATTAACATAACAGCGCGTTTTCCACAAAATGCCCGAAATGCGCTTTACAAAGAAAATGCTGGAAATCTGATAATAAAAACGTTTAGCACCCTTCATTTCCCGACGGCAACTTGCTGACTACTTAGAAATCTTTGTCCTCGAAAATGAACAAATTTAAGACTTGTCGGTTGATATACAGACAGTCACATTTCTGACGAAAAAATTGTTCTATTATACGATTGTTATCGTTCAAAAAAATCCAGATTTTGGCTATCAATCGTATGATGTTTTCGATCCAGAAAACATTAATTCAGCTGACTGCAAGGCTGAATTTGAAAAGAGTCTCTGCCAGGGTAACATGGCCTAAAAATAAGCACGCACTGCGTAGCGTGTGGGGGATATGCAGTAACATAGCGCTGTATAATTGTCAGCTGAGCTGTGTTTTGTCTTGCAGCTCTATTAGTACACGATATTGTTTTGGTACCGTGTATCATTATAGTGTCATGGTTGATGTCTTAGGTGAATAGCTCCCTGGGAAGACATGTTGTTACTAGTAAAATACTAAACCCAGAAAGATGAAGAAAATAAAAGGGAATCGAGAAACATTGGCTTCGAGGCTGACATGGTAATCATTTGAAATTCCCTCACCACAAGTCTAAGCGTGCACTCTGAGCTTCTGAGAGCTTTCTAAGAAAAAAGTTCGCGGAAATTAAGCCCTGTCCGGCGGGGTTAGAATTTGGATGGGTGACCTCAAAATATACGATTTGCCGTCAGAAACATAGGACCGAAAATTCTACTTCAACGCTCGAAAGTGCGAACTAAGAAGGTACAGATTTTGTTAGCCTGCTTTATGCAAAACAAATATTTATGCAAAAGTAAATAAATATTGATGCACAGTTTTTAAGAAGAGCAGAAGGAAGTTTTCAGGAAGTGTCGATCGAGAATAAAATATTTTGCCATCAGAAACAAAAAAACATTTTGGGAGATTTTTACTGTGTTCAAATTTTCTATTGTACTTTTGGCTGCACAAGTAAATCGCAAGTCGAATGTGACATCGAATTCAGCGGGCGCCGTGACCAAGGTACCTTGCATGTTTACTCGCGAAACAAAGGATACATCTTTGTCAAAATGATGGCAAGACACCGGATTTTTGTTTTTGTTAGTTTTTTTTTTTCAAGTATTTTTAAGATTGACAAGAAATGTGCGAATTTAACACAAAGATCATAATCGGCCTTCTCTTGAGGTTGACCATTGTTTCTGTAAAAGACAAAAATTTACTCTCCTAGACGAGGTTATTTATCCAGGCAATTCCATCGTTTTGGAAATAGCAGCTGCTTTATTATTCATCAGCGTCACAAATTCTTGCCGACCTTGGGGCTCATTTTGTTGAAAATCAAGCACACTTCCAACAGACCAGTTTATGCTCGTCAGTTATGCACGCGATGCGGGCCTATTGTGACCACACTCTTTCAACCCGGTAACATAGTGTGTAGTGCACTACCACAAAAAGTAGCGACAGCACTTAAAGGGAAATTGCAACAAACGACATCCTTTCTTTAAATTTTCGACACCAACGTGAAACCATGGTGAAACATTGACAAAGCACCGACACGAGACATTTTAAAATTCAAACAAGCGACACGGAATCCCCCCTCCCCCTTCCCGGCAGGGCCTCTGAAAAGGTAGACCTGCCTCGCATTGTAGACACTTTGCTTCCAGCTGTGTTCCGTTGCAGACAGGGAAGCATTTGCGATGGATTAGAGGGACTGTGTGTGCTGCTGAGACGAACAAGTCAGTCCACGAGCGGGACTTCTTTCTTTGCTCCAAACACATTCCTGGCTAACAACAACAACAATAACAACAACGGTAACAACAATCTTTATTGTGCTCTTAATACAAAGGTGTAGAATCATTAAAAGGAAATAATTGCGAGAGAAAGCGGAGAACATTTCTCTCAGAAAAATCACGTCATGTTCATCGCTCCACTCCATCGACCTAAAGTGAAACATAACATTTTGACAAGAATGAAGATTCAAAACAGCTAAAACCTTTGCCAAGTTACCTTACTCACTTGGATTTTTGCCTTTGATCATCAGATGCTGCCATCTTCAGTCTGAGTGTACAGCTGTCCTCTTGAAATACGATGAATACTGAAAATGCGAGAAGGTCTTCTTAAATTTTCTACAAGGTACGAAACTAAAAGGCTAAAATCGGACGAGAATAAACGGATAAAAGACTTAAATCTACTCACGTTTTCTACACACCGCCAAAACAAGCCTTTTGAGGTCTGCGCTGCGCGTAGACGTCAAACGGAAATAAAGGTCCTTAACGTAACGCCCGCGGATGTGACATCGAATTCAGCGGGCGCCGTGATCAAGGTACCTTGCATCTTTACTCACTGGAAACAAAGGATACATCTGTGTCAAAATGATGGCAAGACACCGGATTTTTGTTTTTGTTTTTTTTTTTTTTTTCAATTATTTTTAAGATTGACAAGAAATGTGCGAATTTAACACAAAGATCATAATCGGCCTACTCTTGAGGTTGACCATTGCTTCTGTAAAAGACAAAAATTTACTCTCCTAGACGAGGTTATTTATCTAGGAAATTCCATCGTTTTGGAAATAGCAGCTGCTTTATTATTCATCAGCGTCACAAATTCTTGCCGACCTTGAGGCTCATTTTGTTGAAAATCAAGCACGCTTCCAACAGACCAGTTTATGTTCGTCAGTTATGCACGCGATGCGGGCCTATTGTGACCACACTCTTTCAACCCGGTAACAGAGTGCGTAGTGCACTACCACAAATAGTAGCGACAGCACTTAAAGGGAAATCGCAACAAACGACATCCGTTCATAAATTTTCGACACCAACGTTAAACCATGGTGAAACATTGACAAAGCACCGACACGAGACATTTTAAAATTCAAACAAGCGACACGGAATCCCCCCTCCCCCTTCCCCCTTCCTTGAAAGGGGCCTCTGAAAAGGTAGACCTGCCTCGCATTGTAGACACTTTGCTTCCAGCTATGTTCCGTTGCAGACAGGGAAGCATTTGCGATGGATTAGAGGGACTGTTTGTGCTGCTGAGACGAACAAGTCAGTCCACGAGCGGGACTGCATTATTTGCTCCAAACACATTCCTGGCTAACAACAACAACAACAATAACAACAACGGTAACAACAATCTTTATTGTGCTCTTAAAACAAAGGTGTAGAATCATTAAAAGGAAATAATTGTGAGAGAAAGCGGAGAACATTTCTCTCAGAAAAATCACGTCATGTTCATCGCTCCACTCCATCGACCTAAAGTGAAAAACATAACATTTTGACAAGAATGAAGATTCAAAACAGCTAAAACCTTTGCCAAGTTACCTTACTCACTTGGATTTTTGCCTTTGATCATCAGATGCCGCCATCTTCAGTCTGAGCGTACAGCTGTCCTCTTGAAATACGATGAATACTGAAAATGCGAGAAGGTCTTCTTAAATTTTCTACAAGGTACGAAAACTAAAAGGCTAAAATCGGACGAGAATAAACGGATAAAAGACTTAAATCTACTCACGTTTTCTACACACCGCCAAAACAAGCCTTTTGAGATCTGCGCTGCGCGTAGACGTCAAACGGAAATAAAGGTCCCTAACGTAACGCCCGCGGCTGAAAGATTGTCCGAAAAATGAACGTTTGGCCATGAAGCGAACCTTCGAGGGCAAATATGAAATTTTCAGGACAATCTCTCTGCCAAGGACATTATCAGCCAACATACCATGGCCAGCAAGCCAGAAAGGTGTTTATTTATTTTATAACCCTTTCATTAATTTTCATATCGGTCAGTATAAAATGCAGACTGCAGACTGGGTTTAAAATGCAGACTGAGGCCTAAATGTCCTAAAATGTCGATATATCTTCAAACTAGATGCTTCTGTGAAGCATACACTGGCTTGCCTGTGGTACGTGCTACAGAAAATCAGAAGGCACTGAATTGTGTGGTATTGAAATACAGCATTCCAGTCTCTGAAGAATAACAAATAGAAGAGAAGCGAGAAACATTGGCTTCTGGGCTGACATGTTGATAATTTTCAAGTTCCCTCACAACTTCTTTTCACCACAAGTGTGCCCTATGAGCATCCGAAAATTTTGTAATACTAAACTTCACTGAAGTCAAGCCCTGTTTCGCGGGGTTAGTGTTGGGATGGGAGACCAAAACAATAAACCCCTCATGGAAAACAGAAACATCTGACCGAAAATACTATTAACGCTAACAAATGCGAACTCAGCAAGGTACAGATTCTGTTAGCTTGCTTTATGCAAAACAAATATTGATGAAAAAGCAAATAAATATTGATACACAGTTTTCAGAAAGAGCAGAAGGAAGTTTCTCGGACGGTCGATCGAGAATAAAATATTTGCGACATGAAAACAACATTAATTTTGAACCGTGAATATAGAATATAAAAAGTTACGATCAGCGACAAACATTTTGGGAGATTTTTGCTACGTTCAAGTAAATTGCAAAATCGAAAGTGACATGGCCGGAATTCAGCGGGCGTCGTGATTAAGTTACCGCGGCATGTTTACTCGCCAAACAGTGAAGCATCTGTGTCAAATGATGGCAAGATACCGGGTTTTTGTAAGTTTCTTTTTCTGTCAAGTGTTATAAGTTTGACAATGAAATGAGCGAAGTCAAAACAAAGATCACAATCGCCCAACTCTTGTTTATGCAAAGTCAAAATTTACTCTCCAAGACGCGTACTACGTTATTTATCACCAGGTAATTCCATCATTTTGGAAATAGCAGCTGCTTTATTATTCATCTGCGTCACAAGTTTTCACTGATTTTGGGCCTCATTTTGTTGAAACTCAAGCACGCTTCCAACAGGCCTGTGAACCCTTCCTGCTTACTGAGCAATACTAAAAAACTTCTCCCATATCACATTTGAACCTTAAGCTCGAAAATTCAATACACAACATGATATTATAATTCACAAAGGCAGAAAATACCACAGAATCCTTTTCCAGCGAAAATTTTATTGAAACAAACAACATATTTGCTCTTAGAGGCGAAAACCTCTTCCTATTTCATTGCGTGCGTGAAGACAAGAAACTCAATTGTGTCAAATTACCATGTACTTCAGGTAAATACTGCTCACTTTGATTTCGTCTCGACGGGCGATAGATTGTTGTCGAAGTCCAGTACTCGTCACTTTTGAGATTCATGCCTAGTTTATCCAACTGACTTTTCATTATTGAGCTCCATAAGGGTATATTTTGTTTAAGGATCCACTAAAACGCCATTCGCGTTGCATGACTTTCGACGCCATTGCAGGCTAAGTTGATGATTCTACTGTGTCCACCAGAGAAATCTACGCAGTTCCACTACCCTCTCGATCCTAAGAAAATACGCGCAAAAGGCTCTATACACAAAGGCAACACTTACCAGGGGATTGACAGGCAAGACTTTTACTGACCCGAAAAAAAAAAAAAAAAACAAAAAAACAAACAAACTAAACGCAGACTTCGACTGAGGTCACGCAATGTCGGTCTTGTTTTCTCTGCCGTGAAAACTTCCTACTACTAGTAGGCTACTAGGTCTATTTCATTCTAAAAATATATATATTACCATTGAGAATTTGTATTTTACTTTAATCTGAAGCATAAACATTTGGTGATATGCTGCACGGTTCACCTTAAGCCTCATTTACACTGGCAAGTTTTCCTTGACAAGTCCACTTGTCAAGGAAAACTTGCCGACTGTACACACTAGCAAGTTTTCCTTGACAAGTTTTTCCATGACAAGTTTTCCTTGGCACTGTAAATGAAAAATACGACAAGTTTTCCTTGACAAGTGCACTTGACAAGTAATATCCTTGTCACATTTTCCTTGTTGTCCGTCAACATGAGCAAATTTCTGACTTGACAATTTGTCCTTGTCAAGGAAAAGCTAGCACGCCAGATTTTCCTTGACAAGGAAAATTTGTCCACTATTCCCCATCTACACGAGCAATTTTTCCTTGTCAAGGCAAACTTGTCAAGGAAAAATTGCTCGTATAAATGGGGCTTTAAAGCGAATTCGAATTAAAGCCTTCTGACGGTTGCCAAGTGATAAGATAATACAGACAAGTCGACATTTGCTTTGCTCGCACGTGCTCCAACCTTTCGCGGAAATTCAGCATGGCGGGGATTTCTGCTAATTCATCGAAGGTAAGACTACAGAGGGTGTCGGTTCTTTGGAATCCCTGTACGGTGGTCAATTTACATTATCACTCCGTTGATAAAACCAATTTTTTGTCCTCTAGTGTAAATTTAGTCTCACTTTCACAGTGACGTCATCAAATTCGCAGGGTGTTTTGATGTAACGCACAGATCTGAGACTATGAATTTGTCTCCTATGACCACAGACAGCCCAGCTTCGAGGGTAAAAAAAAATTATAAGGATTTGTATTGGAATATCGATAACAAACTGAAAAAGATATTTACACGCAAAAGTTCTGAATAAAAAAGCCATACTTTATCGTCGTGGTGACTTTCTTGCTTTTTGTGTGGTTATTTGCCTGATTGAATGCGATTTAAGCGACTTCTCAAATTCCCGGGTGGTCACTTGTACCTAAATAAAGGAAAGGCTGTCAACTAATTTCTACCTTACGTCACATCTCGCCAATAAAATCAAACTTCTCCCGCATCAGTCACGCTCAAACTCCGACGATAGCCACACGGATAAATTTACTTCTCTTTGACCAAGTTTCAAGGTTCAGCGAGCATCTATTGCTGAGAAACTCAAAATCCTTCGAGGCTCGTTTACAACGAATTTTGACACGGCTAGTCAACCGTTCACTTATTTGCTCTCACCGTATATATCGAGGCAATTGATATTCATACACAGGTCATTTCAAAAATGCAATAATTAAATATAAAAAGATTGGGTCACCGTGCTTCTTTTCGCCCTGTATGCCCATTATTCAAAGTGTTTTTTACCGAATTTCGCGAGAAGCGTTCGAAACTAGATCAACCGGAAAAATTGTTGTTATATAGCAAAAGCTACTAAATATTACTGAAAACTTGAACCTGATTGTTTGTCAGGGCTATAATCTTTAAGTAAATTGGTTTTAAATTGCTCAATTTAAAATGGGGGAGGGGGGGGGGGGGCACCGTGCTCTTTTCTTCGCAACACGATGACAAATGGATAGCAAACTTTAATACTTACATATGATCATTTTCCGCGAAAGAATTGGGGCGAGTTCCAGAACAACACCTTCCGAGAAGAGTCATCATGATTGCAGTGAAAAGCTTTTGAACAGCAAAAGCAGCCTTTGATGCCTCTCTTCAGATGGCCGACGTGAAACCCCGCCATCTCCGAAGTCGCAATGTTAAGCGCAGTATAAAGATGCGCGTTGCAAAACAAGGGAATCACCTTAACGAGAAAGACTGGGGCAAGTACGCATATACAAATATGATGATACTCCCGAGGATGAGTTCACTGAAAACAATTTGCTTTGCTTACTGTTTCGTTAACGATCTTTTCGCTGTTTTTCCCCAAGGTAAGTGAGGCTATGTCTATTTCTTCGAACTGTCGTGACCCTATATATCGCGTATCAAACGATGCGACAATTCAGGCCTCAGTCTGCATTTTAAACCCAGTCTGCAGTCTGCAGTCTGCATTTTGTACTGACTGGTTTCAGTGTAAAACGCAGACTGCAAACTGCAGACCAAGGGTAAAATGCAGACTGAGGTTATAATTAATGTAACTGTTGAAAAAGCCCAAACCCCTTAGAAATGCTAACCTTAGGCCTAATTAGGCCTAAAACACTATTTAGGCTTAACTGTTAGCATTTCTAATGGGTTTGGGTTAGGGTTTTCAACAGTTAAATTATAACCTCAGTCTGCATTTTACCCCCGGTCTGCAGTGTGCGTTTTAGACTGACCGTTTAGCAAGGTCTTCACCAGTGGTTTAGCGGAGGTTTAGCGTAGCATTGTTTAGCATTGTTTAGCATAGCATAATTTTTTCAGCCGCTGACCAGCTACTGCACGGAACAAAACGAGGCTCTCAAAACAAATTCCTCGGACGTGGAAGATATCGGCAGAATCGGCAGATATACTGATATCACAGGTGAGCTTCACGCTAGGAACGCTGAACGACCCAGCTGGATTAAAGAATAGCATTAGAACGGGATATCTTATGCGTCTCAAGCTCGACAAATTGATGTGATTTGTGATCCCTGTCGATGGTTCTTCATGTCACATCTATTTGTAAATCATCCGTACAACATTGTCTTAATCCGCAGGTTTATTGCATTAGTAGCAACTGCATTTCTCATTCACGCATTTCTTATATCAAAACTTGACTATTGCGACTAGTTTCTTTATGCTTGAGGATCTCCCAGAGGTTTTGGGGAAAAATGGAACTTGGCTAATTCAACTGGGGAACTGGGGAACAAAAACAAAATATTTTAGGGAACAGCGGAACATAAACAATTTTAGGGATCAAAAAGCTGAGAACAAATTTGAAAGTAATTTCGGGAGCAAGGGAACACAAGCAAATTTATTAAGGAAGCAAGGTCCCTCGTGGAGGATCCTCATGGTATAAGTCATATCCAACAAAAAGAGGAAAAGGGGGTACTTACTTACAAGAGCATTAATTAATTAAAGGTAGTAGTGGCTGAGTGCACAAAAGTGTGCATTCTTGCATTAGATCTTAGTGGGAAATGAACATGTTTGATGATACAAAATTATGCCGCTATTAGTGAAATGCCAGAGGGGGTGGGACTACAGGATATGGTTGGCAGTTGGAGCTTTGACCCAAAACAAAAATTTGGAGTCAACCTTTACAAACCTTGGGATAAGATTTCAATTCAAGTTTGCCTCCCTTGGGAATAAAGAGTTGTGTTCCGAAGAATGTCAGACCATCTAGCCCTAGTTGTTCAAAGGGGGTACGGTGGTTTGACGGAAATGCAAATATGCACACTCCAAGGCCATCTAAGTAAAGGCGTTGCTGAGAACCTTCACCAACATTAATTTAAGGAGGCTCGAAAGTGTTTTCAGCTGAGTCCATGCATGGGTGTAAGCCACACATGCAATACTTAAGCTGTTTGTGTCAGCTCATGAATCAAAACCGGTGACCGGAAATAAGAATGACACCTAAAATGGTGAAAATCTGAAATAAATTTTGCTGGAAATGTTCAGCAATATCTCGCAACTTAGCTTGGTGACCTACCCTGACTTTTTGCATACAAGTAGGGCTAGTATTTTTGTATTCTTAAAGATCATTTTATAAAAAAAATGATCTCATGGGTTTTTTTCATCTTCCAACAGCTTTTTCATAAATAACTCAAGTTCTGCTAGTTAGTTTTTTTCTCATACAATACACCAGGAAAGAAACTTTAACCCATTGACTCCTGGGAGAGAGACTTAATTGACAATTATTCGCCGAAGGCGAAGTGATTATCGGTGAATATTCACCGAGACGAAGTCAAGGTGAATATTCACCGATAATCACTGAGCCTGAGGCGAATAATTGTTTTAGTATAAATACACAGGTGATTATTTCAAAAAAGAGAGAAAAAAAACATTTCAACGCAAAATCATCTTCACTTACAGTGGCAAAACGACTACTGGTAGCCATTTTGTCCGTAGAGGTGATTATCGGCTGATAATCCGAGATAGCGAGCCAATGAGAGCGAGCGATTTTGTATAATCACCTGTGTATTTATACTAACAGGTTTTATTCTGTCTAACGCCAGACGGTTTTACTCGTCACCCGGGGGGATCCTCGGGAGCCTGAGAAGTCAATAGGTTAACCCATTTACACCTCAAATCCCCCAAGACACCCCCTCTCCCCCCCTTGATGAGTAAAATCGTCTTGCATTAGACAGAGTAAAATCTATTACGTGTCACTCACAGGGATCAATGGGTTAATAGGGATTGAAAATTTTAAGAGACTAGCGCACCAATACTATTGGCTTTTAAGGGCGCGTTCGATTGACCGTGTTCTGGAATAGGAATGCATGCAATGGGAGTTAGAAATCCTTTGTTTTAACGGAGATTCACATTAAAATTGTCAAACACTTTCTAAAATGCCATTTTAAACATATCTTTATTATCCTTGTTGCTTGGAAATGCCAAAACATACCATTTTAAATCATCACTCCACGCATTCTTATTCCGGAATAGGGTCAATCGAACGCACCTTAAGATACTTTTTAAAATCTGAATTTTTGATGGTTCTTTAGCAGTTCTGTCCTGTTGCTATGGCAACAGTGTGGGAGTCACAGACAACCTTAAAAGAATGCCTGACAAGAGCATTAGTCAAATATCAAAATATGTTCTTACTAAAAGGATTGATATTGCTGTAATGCTTTTCCATTGGAAATCCACAGTTACCTGTGGAAAACCCTATTCATGCCTCCTTAACCTATTGACTCCCAGGGGGGGAGTCAATGGGTAAAATACTACTAAAATACTAAAGTAAAATACTAAGTCTGGCCGGTTTGTACGTCAAAGGGTTAACGGGGACATAGTTTTTCAGTGAGTGATTAACCCATTGACTCCCAGGGGTTCCTCATTGACGAGTAAAATCGTCTGGCGTAAGACAGAGTAAAATAGTCTGGCTGGTTTAGGCCGGTTTGGACGTCAAAGGGTTAAAGGCCCACATTCACCCTAAAGTCCATAATTTCCACACTGTGACTGAATTTTGTGTAACAGGAAATTGCCCAAATAGCTGACATGCTTCCTGCCTGATTTGCCTTCAGGAGTATATTCAAAGTTGTGGTCACTTTCTTCCTTCACATACTTCAAACTTTCCAACTAGTGAGCCAGCATTTTTAAGCATCTTTCAAACTACCTGACCCAGTTGCCAAATGTTTATTCACCCACAAAGGGCATGGGTGGTGATCGATGGCCGACCTTATCCCATGGTTCATCCCCTCTCCTGGCATTAAATTGAAAGTTGCATGGACCTTTGGTTATTGTTCTAGTGTTTGAAGAAGTTATCAAAGAGAACTTTTGTTTGAGACAGAAAGGGGCACCTTGTAGTTTCCTGTAGCCTTAATACCCCTTTAGACAAAGGAAAGGCAGCTTTGTAGCTTTTGTAGCAGCAGCTTTTACAAGTAGCTTTTCTACATCCAAAGAATGACACCTCATAGACTTTGCTTTAACTAATCCCAGACCATTTTACTTGTCAGTGTAATGGAGAAGGAAGTGTCGCCACATCACAGGCTA
>NC_090888.1:66822934-66825434 GCF_036669925.1 Montipora capricornis | reverse complement strand
ACTGTCACATATGGTGCATATCTTTACAGATACAAAGAAATGTTAGCTCTAATGACAAAAGACTACTACTGATACACATCAAGTGTTATAGAGTTCATATAAGTGCTACACGGCCAACGTTTGCAAAAAAAGGTAACCCTTCCTTGTACTTGTACATATACGGTACAGTACTCTTTGTCCAAAATAATTCAAGTCGCCAAAAAAATTACCATAACAAGTTGTGTCGACATGATGATGATCCCTATTTCAAGGGAAGTGAGGATGGCACTTCAGTGGGAGGACTCTGCTCTCACCAAAATCTTGTTTCAAGTTTTGGAGGTTATGCCATATTTGTCTGAGTTTCCGCTTTGTGTTTCTGGTCTGGGTTCCTGCTACATGTACGGTAGTTACCAACTTACGGTAGTTGGGGGGTTACTGCTGCATAAGATGATTTTATCAAACGAGTTGGTAAAGGTCGAATAACCACCGTGAAAGATTTGGAAAGCTGACGTTTCGAGCGTTAGCCCCGATGAAGGGCTCACGTTCGACACGTCAGCTTTCAATCTCCCACCGACGCAGTACCACAGTTTCTTTAGAAACTAAAATTTTGTTTACTGCTGCATAAATTACTTTCAGTAGATGCCAATATGCTTTCACTATATAACTATTATGTTGTTCCAAGGGGTGTGGGCTTGGGTTATTCCTGCGAGACAGTGGCTCAAAATTGAAATTTGTGATATAGGTCACAGACTGTCACTCCAATGCAGATTGCAGAGAGAGTAATTGAGATCATAAAAGATATGGAAAAACAGACACCTAATTTGAAAGCCATTGTTCAACACAGCAAAGAGGAAGTCTTAAAGGTAACAGAACAGACAAGACTTCGTGGAATAATGGTGCACTTAGGTCACAATATCTTCACAATAATCGGGATTGGTATGAAAAAGCCAATGTGAAAATCTGCATCCCTTGCATAAAAATAGCGTTCAATGCCCGGAGGATTAGTTTGGTATACCATCATGGCCGCCATTTCTTTGTTTTGGAACACTGACATGGCTGCTGTGACGTCATGTGAACACGCTCTATTTCTTCAGTAGTACCGTATGTCATGCGAAAATCCCAATGTATATGAAAACTGTATCTTTTTATCCTTTACAAAAGCCCCTAAAATAATTATCTTTTAGGTTTAGTCTCTGAGGATATTCACTGATTGCCAATCTTCCCGTGTGCGACATGGGTGTTCGGAAAACTAACACCTAAGACCTGGAAAACTAACACCCCCGAAATACTAAGACCAGGGTCTTGTGTTTTAGGTCGTGTGTTGGTCCTTTCCAGGGAAACATGTCTTCTTTTCCAGAAAGAGAATTTCTTGCTTTTAAAAGCCCCGAGAACTTTGAGAACTTGGCCTTTTTGTTGTGTTGTCAAATCAGAAAGGGTAGGGCCTATTTCATTTCAAGGTTTTTTGTGGAGAAACAAAGTAGTACTTTCCAAGAGACAGAAAAGGAAGAAAGTTTGCCGAATTTAGGCCTGAAATGTTCGCAAGCTTTCGATTTATACACACCCTAAGAAGTCAGGAAAATCGAGCATGGTTCCTTGTCAAGTGTGGTTTGTTGTTCTTCTTTCAGATGGCAGCTGCTTCCACTAAGCGGTATGCTGAGGGCAAGCCCTTGTCTTTTATGGATGGTATTCCTGTTGCTGTGAAGGAATCGTATGATGTGGTGAGTTTTTCGATCTCTGTTTTCTTGCTATTTATATTCATTTGAACTCAAATCTGTACAGTCGTCAGGTAAAAAAAAATTGGGAATGAGACTAATTCTTGACGGTCAGGAAGTATTTGAAAGAAAGCTTGTCACGGTTATCTATGTTATGCTTCATTATTCAAGGAAAAGGTTCTTCAGAAAAGGGTTTGATCCTGAACTTCTTTAGTTGCGTATGGTTTTTGACACGTAGTGTGTTGCTTGTTTAAGAGCACGGAATAGGAAGGTCTTTTGTCTTATCCCTTTCACTCCTGTAAAGGCCACTGAGACTTATAGATTTTACTCTGTCTAACGTCAGACGATTTTACTCGTCAATGGGGAACCCCACAGGAGTGAAAGGGTTAACAACAGCTAGGTTCACTCAGTCTCATTCCCTCAAATTAAGTTTCCGGAGAGCTTATCAAAGCAAAGAACCGCTAGATTTTTGAGACTGTCAGTTTCAGTTAGACTGTTCAGTTTTCATTTTTCATTAAATTATGCTGCCACGGTATTACCTCTTCTATTTGACCAACTCATTTAGTCACTAAGTTTGTTTTCTCAATCTTATTGCGACACGACATCAGAGTACCTTTACTTGCGAGTTTTTTCAGACAACCCTAAACTCGCACAAATATTTTTCAACTCTTCCATTGTCGCTTGCTAGATGGACAAGACAAATCGCTCTCAAAGACTTTCTAGTCAGAGCCAAAATTCCTTTCCAAGACGAAAGCAATAAAAGCAGGAGTTATATGCAGTAAGGAGGATGACAAGATATACAATCATTT
>NC_090888.1:66797934-66815434 GCF_036669925.1 Montipora capricornis | reverse complement strand
AAAAAAGGTATCCGCTGACCAGTGTCACGTGACCATATCGCGGGTTCAAGTTTAGAGCCCATCGAGGTCAGTTGTTTTTTGTTTTGTTTTTTTTTTAAGTTGAAGCTCCCGGGTACTGACTTTCGATTGGACCACAGGCTCACTTATTGTAAGAATAAATAACTCCGTTTTTAGCCTTGGCTAAATCTATATTAAAAACCGATCACAAACCCTAGCAATTGTAATCGTGTAATACTTTCGACAGTCGTTTGAAAACTGCTCTATCAACTCGTTTGGTAAAATCGAACTTTCGTGTTTCACTTTCCAGCGACGAAGTGCCACAGTTTCTTTTGAACTAACACCAGCACCGATAAGCAAATATTTCTTCTCTCCTTGTTTCAAGGACCAGCTTCTAAGAAGGAGAGTCCATTTGACCCTTTGATGCACAATTCACTGAGCAGTCAAGCATTCAGGTCAACTTATCTCTTAGGTTTATTTCTTGTTTGTAAACAGATTGTCCTTATTTGTGCCAAAACAAATGTATAGAGAACAGTTGAGGGAATATACATTTTGATAAGATGAGACAGTGAATGAAAGAAACGTAGCTGAAGTTTTCGTTTTATTGTGTCATTAGGTCCCATGTGTGCTACTGTGAGAGATGTGGCTCTAGTCTACGGTGCGTACTCAGTTGAGGGCGTCTTTCTTAATATCCCACGATCGAAACGCTCATTCTCCCAACTAGTACCATAGATTACTTTGTCCGGTAGTCATGAGTATTTTGTGTTATATCAAGATCACATCTCTTAAGCTGATAATAATCTTCATTCTCAATACCTGTCTTACTGACATTTCATTGAAATAGACCACTTTCGATATAATAAGATTCAGTCCTAAACAAAAGACATCATCTCGAGGCTCTGGGGAATAAACTCATACAAATCCTTATATTTAGAAAGTGGTCTATTGTGAAGAGAATTTACATGCCAATCATAGCTGGGAGTCAAAGGGTTAAGGCTTCTGTTCGCTCTTACTCGCAAGTCTTTTAGTACGGTGGTTAATTCCCTTGATCAACTCGTTGAATAGTGATAAATTTTCACTGGGTTTCCCTCAAACAATGCCCCGACTAGAATAAGATATGGGAGAATCAGCCTGAGGCGATTGGGAGCGGGTAGCTCCCAAAGAGAGGAGTCAGTGGTCCATCGCTGCCGAGAAAAGGGTGGGGCCAAGCAACACGGCGGTCGTCGCTTTCGAAAAGACTGAATAATGTGAAAACAAGTGAAGAAGACTTATGTACCAAACACGTGGTTGCGTAATACGTCCCCTAGGACTACATACCGCACACCGAATGTGTTTTATCAGGGAAAAGGGGGCCTCGTATTTAAGTCACCCAGGAAGAATAGAACTAGATTTTCGAGTTCTCCCCCGCCCCCAGCGGGCGAGAACGTCACAAATTTGCATATTTAGTCAGCAAAAGCAATAGCTTTGCACGCTCTGCACGTGTATCTTTTGATTTTTGTCTATGTTTTTGCGGTCGTCATCAAAACAACAACGTGAAATGACCAAATTTGAGGTTTTAGGGAGAATGTCAGCGCTTGGGGATAAATTTTCATTAGGGAGCTTTAGCAATGACGACGGCAACGGCAACGAGAACGTCATCTCAAAACATAAATTCCCATTATTGTAATCACTTCGAGACTATTCCAAGCTTTTTAACATGACAATGGTTTGGCAGTCCCTCAAGAATGAAACCGATATGAGTCAAGCTTAATTTAGAGGAGAAAATGAAAATTTATCCACACAAGTGCTGACGTCCTCCATAAACCTCAAATTTGGCTATTTCACGTTGTTGTTTTGCTGACGACGGCAACCAAATGGACAAAAATGAAAAACGCACGTGCAGAGCGTGCAAAGCTATTGTTTTTGCCTACTAAATATGCAAATTTGTGACGTTCTCGTTGCCGTCGCCGTTGCCGTTGCTAAAGCTCCCTATTTTCTCCCCTAAATTGAGCGCCGTTCATACTAGTTTCGTTCTTGATGGTTTGCGACACCTTTGTCCCGTTAAAAAGCTTGGAATAGTCGCGAAGCGATTACAATAACGCGAATTCACATTTAACGACGACATTCTCGGTTGCCGTTGCCGTCGTCGTTGCTGAAGCACCAAATTAGGGAATGTAAGATCTACGACAGTGTCGTCAACGAGAACGCCACGAAACAACAATATCATTGGTTAAAAGACGAAAAAGAATCGTGCTGCACGTGCGGCACGCATTTTAGCACAAATACGTGCGATGCTCTGCACAACAACGACGTGCAATCACCAAATTTGAGGTTTTGACGACAACGGGAGCGTACAAATGTGAATCTTTTAGTCTCGAGTTTTACTCTGAAACCGCTTGTACCAATTTATTTTTAGGATACCTCGCCCACATTGTACGACGTGAATGAGGTGGCCTAACCGCGAGAAACTTACGTCGACCGTCGCCGTCGTAGATCTTAAAGTCCCTGTTATGAACATCAGCACTTCCAGTCAGTAAATAATGTAGACGATGGCAAATTGCAATTTAGGTCACCCATTACGTACAATTCGACATTCTGAGCGTCGAGTCTACCAATTAGGGATTCGAAATACGCAAAGATCTCGGAAGAGGAATCCGGTGATTTGTACCAAGTGGCTACCACATAAGGCTCGGTGTGACGTTTACAAACCTCAATACATAAATTTCCTAGTTGGTTATCAAGAAGATCAGGACACAGTGAATAGTTCATGGTGGATTTGACCTAAAAACAAACGCCACTACCTTTTGTTTCTGTCACAGAGAAATAGGCCCTTTTCGAAATATCAGATATTTAGCTTAATAGTGAAGCAGTGAGGACAGAAAAAATGGAAACACGTTGGAAAGAATATGAAAAATATTTTCATATCATCCACTTTCCTTTGTCTTCGTTCTCCCAACCTTTCTTTCAAGCTGAATTAAGGCCTATTATGTCATTCCCCAAGATACTGACCTCCCGTTTTCTAGTTGCTCGGGTTTGTGACCCTCATACCAAACAAACAAATAACTTGGTATTTTCTTGGATTCCTCCTTTTTGCAGCGTACGTGGCAGGCAAAGATGAGAAGGACCCGAATAGTACGTGACTGAAGTGTTAACGTTATCCGTGTCATTATTTGTTGTAGAAATTACAAGAGCTAAATCTGAGCTAACCATTTTTGATCTGTAATAGCGTTTTGTGCTTAAAAGTGCTAATTGTATTGTTCTGTTAATTAAAGCTCTATGCCAACCAGATGTGACTCTGGACGGATTTGAAGAGATCTCTTCTCTTGACGGCGTAACTCTGGGTATCGACTGGGATTACTTTCAGGTATTTAGTCGTTCGTCCTCGCAATACACACTCGAATTATTTGTTGGTGATTCCTTTACCTATTTGGTGTGTTTTTTGGGATTTTCTTCCTGTGTTAGGTTGACTTAAAACGTTCGACGAAATAAAAGCGCAAAAGCTTTCTTGTACTCGCGATTCTATCCAAAATCCACCCAAGCGCCTATTACGCTTGCCAGCGGTTAACGTACTTTGTTTCACAGTATCACGTTGTGCGACCATATTTTCCCTCGCGTTCTTGAAATTTGTTGGCAACTACGCTCAGTGCCCGTGTTATATTTTTCGCTCTGTTCGGGCCCAAGAGGGAGTTTACGAAGCGAAGACGGCAACTACAACGCGACAAAACAATATCATTGATGAAAAGGAGAAAAATGCACGTGCAGCACGCATTTCAGCGCATGTTTTTGTTGTACTCTGCGTATCAATGACGTGAAATTACAAAATTTGAGGTTTTGACGACAACGTGAGTACAGTCAACTCTCTCTTAACGGACACCTCTATAAGACGGACACCTGGTGCTGGTCCCGGCCGTTTCTTAGTCATTTTACTATAACCAAACTCTCTATAAGACGGACACCTCCATAAGACGGACAACGGACACTTTGAAATCGTCAACGGACACTTAGAAGGTGCTGAATGTGATCGCAAATTACGATTTAGAGAAGAAAAATTCTTGTACGTGACTCTTTTTAACACCAGGCGTTTAATTGACAGCTCTTATCTTGTCTTCGGAATACATACAGTACAAGTTAAAACTTGTCCCATTCAAAAAATAACTTGGGAGGTGACAACCGAATTGTATTGTAATCTAAAACAGGTAGGTTTCGTTCAAGTAAATAACTTAAAACAAACTTTAAACAGACGCGTATTCACTGTGCACAGGTTCAGGATTATTATCTCATGTTACCTCTCTAAGACGGAAAGCTGAGGCCGGTCCCGATGGTGTCAGTCTTACAGAGACTGTATGCTGATATGAACCTTTCATTTTCTCTTTTCAATCTGAAAACGCTCGTACCCAATTCTTGGGATACTTCGCTCACATCGTGCGACGTGAACGAGCTGGAATGATCGCGACAGGCTTACGATGGTGCGAAGTTATATTTTGAAGTCACATTTTCGTGGGCGTCGCCGTCGTAGATCGTAAACTCCCCATTAAGGAACTTAAGTAAGGTTCCTTTTGTTCAACGGACGCCCTCCGGAAGCGAGGCATTCTCCCTTGATCACGCTCTAGCATTACTAGAGCGAGTGTCTCAACTCTTGGAGAAATTCGCTCTAAATTGTTGTGCGAAACTGATCTACAAAAGGGGCATTCCATTTCCGATATCCGTTGGTCGCTTAGAATGTTAAGCTCTCGGTCATTTGTTGCAAGAGAACTTTGGCGAATAATATAACAAATGGTTTTTTTTAAATCTGGTGCATTTTGCTTCGCAGGACTGCGATCCTGAAGTTTATCAGGAGTGCCAGAAAGGTATGATTTCTTTTTGCAATTTACTGATTCACCCACTGAAACGTTTTCTTCCTTTTAACTTTGGTCATTGAAGTGTTTTTTATTTTTTGCTTTTGTTGAAACAGCTGTTGAGTATTTGGAGAATCGCGGAGCCTCTGTAGTGGCAATTTCAATCCCTGAATTGATGGTACTCGATTCACTTTTTTTCTTTTGTTGTTTTCCCTTTCAGTTGTTTTGCGGTTAGTTTTAAAGCAGATTTAAACGTTTATCCTGCGATCAAAGCCACAGTAATCACTTATGATTAGTCTTGTTCCTTTTTTTAACGTATATTTGTATTATTTTTTAACTTGGCTAGGTCTTCTAAATATGATTTTATCAATTTTTGTTGTACTAGTTAGAATTACATGAAGCTTTTCATTTTTCGGGGGCCGCAAGCGAATTAGTTTAACAACTGTGTCATCTTCTTAAGTATACCATTACGTACTGTAGCCAGTAAGAGCCGACAGAGGAAATCATTTGAGTCAATTGAATTGGAAAGCAAGTATACGTTGCTAGCATCTGCGCGTCCAATCACCCATTTTGAAAGTGGAACCCGGGTTTTGGTTCCTACAAGGTTGGGTAGACCTGTGCATGCACGTACCACAGAAACTGTAACAATTTAAGTGATCAAATTGTTAACATTTGGTTTGCTGTGCTTTTTCAGGAGACCGTAATTGCCCACGTTGTCACAATTTTCTCGGAAATGGCAACATCTTTGAATGAAGAATTTCACAAATACCACAGCGAACTGGTAAATTGTCCCGCGACTACGCCTAGTCAAAGGAGACTTTTTTTCTAAATAGACTACGCTCTATTTTTATGAGAACTTTCAGGCTGAGATTAACCAGAATTTTAAAAACGTACTAAGAACGTATGAAGGCTGAAAGTCAGGGTTAGGGTTAGGGTTTGGTTTGTCATGTATTTGTCGTAAAGTTTCCCCTTGTTGACTGTGGGGCTCTATCCTAGTCACAACTCCTCCTCCTGGCTTGCAGTGGGCGAAAATTAAAGAAGATTAATATGGACTGAAATCAGGGTTTTTAAAAACTGCTCAGCCTAACAGTTTTTTCGACTTCATCTCTGCTGCTTGTAACTTGACTTACGTAAAATTTTATTGTCACGAAGCTTTGATTTGTGTTGTTTTAAAGCAATTTCTGGGTTAACGTCAAATTGAATGCACAAATGGCGGCCAAAAAAATATTCTTTTGTTTATGTGCTAATTAGACTCGCTAGCCTCGTTTGCATGTACAAAATACAAAAGAAATATTGCTTGAGTCTAATTAGCACATAAACAAAATAATATTTTTTTGGCCGCCATTTGTGCATTCGGTCTATAGCGAGTACGGGTTGGTGGTTGGTAAATTTACACAAAATAAACTGCGCTCTTTGACACAGCTCCTTCAAATTAGTATTAACATCTCCAGGGTCCGGTTTTTCGAAAGCCGATTAACTTAATCGAGGATTAGCGTAAACTTTTGTTTCATGTTTTCAACTTTTTGGTGAAAGTTTCTTTTGCTTATTTTTGTTTTTCAAGATTGAGTTCTTCCACTGTAAAATTTTGCCGAATATCAGTGTTAAACACCATTTGGGAGTAGAGAAAATAAACTCCTTTGCTAATTTTTAATCTGGGATTAGCGTTAATCGGCTTTGGAACAACCGGGCCCAGGTTGTCATGGTATTTAACGCTTCGAGTTAAATTTAAAGTTCTGCCCTTCCCAAACCTTCCTTCAGTATCATTTTGACGTTTCGCTTGATTTGGATGCCAGTACCCAGTAACTGAATATTAAATTTAGCTAAAGTTCGCCGGTGACACAGTTCCTTTAACCAATGCCTAGCGCAAACCTTGTTTCGCCAAGCGAAACTCGCCCCTCGTCGACGAATATTTCCTCCCTTATTACATCCATGAGAAATCACTGGTGATCCGTGCAATTTGATTGGTTCTCGGCAGTGCGATTTATTCCCAAATCGCACTATTTTTTGCTCTAAATCGCACCATTTCCCAGCCAATGAGAAAGGAACACTTAAAAAAAACAACCAACCGGATTTCAAGCCTTGTTTAAGATAACCAATCGAATTGCAGGAAAATGAAAGACAAAGAAAACCATTGTGTAGCGAATCTTGCAACTTTTGTACCCACCTGGATCAATAAAATATTGGTACTGACTAAAATCCTGTAGTAAAGTGGTAGTTGAACTTCGTGTCGTGCAATGTTGGTCTGAAATCATACTTGTGATTTCAAATAGAACTCGCGCTGCGCCCTCGTTCGATTTTGAACTCACACGCATGATTTCTTACCAAATTGCACTCCACTCAGTTCAATTTCCATCATTAAGTTCCAATAACCTCTTGATGAGACTCATTCGAAAATTGTTATTCAGTCGTCCTTCATTATTTTTATAATTCTCAGAATGCTGACTCCGTATTTAATCTTGCGATGGGACGTTCGTTTACCTCACGAGACTACTTTCAGGTAAACCTTGAAAATGCCTTCGAGGATTTTACAAGATGATTTGGTTTTGCTTCTGTTTGGCTGAAAAAGGTGGTTTGAGACTGTTTGACCAATCACAGAGCGTTCGTGTATTGTGACTTAAATTTCATAATATTAGGGAGCTTAAGATCTACGACGACGACGTCGACGAAAACGCCACAAAACAATGATATCATTAGTTAAAAGAGCATAAATAATCGTGCTGCACGTGCAGCACGGATTTTTGCTCGTATTTTTGCGGTTCTATGCATGACGACGTGAAATCACTAAATTTTAGGTTTTGAAGACAACGTGAGCATGCAACAGAGAATCTTTCATTCTCTATTTTCAGTCTGAAACCGCTCGTACCAATTTATTTTTAGGATACTTCCCCAAATTGTACGACGTGAACGAGATGGAATAATCGCGAAAGACTTTTACTAGAGCAAAGTTCTATTTTGAGGTGACGTTTTCGTCGACGTCGCCGTCGTAGATCTTAAGGTCCCTAATAGGGAGCTTAAGATCTACGACGACGACGTCGACGAAAACGCCACAAAACAACGATATCATTGATTAAAAGAGCATAAATAATCGTGCTGCACGTGCAGCACGGATTTTAGCTCATATTTTTGCAGTTCTCTGCGTGACGACGACGTGAAATCACTAAATTTTAGGTTTTGACGACAACGTGAGCATGCAACAGGGAATCTTTCATTCTCTATTTTCAGTCTGAAATCGCTCGTACCAATTTATTTTTAGGATACTTCGCCCACATTGTACGACGTGAACGAGATGGAATAATCGCGAAAGACTTTTACTAGAGCAAAGTTCTATTTTGAGGTGACGTTTTCGTCGACGTCGCCGTCGTAGATCTTAAGGTCCCTAATGTTTCGAATTCGTCGCGTCGAGGCACTCGTAGTCTCACGGAAATCACCGAACAAAGGCTAAAATACCACGATTCATTGAGGAAAAAATCTTTTGGGAAGTAAAGACAACAAATGTCATCCTGTCGTTATCTTGGTATGTTTTTTTTTTTTTTTTCGAGATGGCAAATAAAGCAATAAAACAAAATGAATAGTAAAATCTCATGACATTTTTTACAGGCCGCGATGCAACGAACAAGGGCAATGAGCTTTCTAAAAACAATTTTCGATGATGGTGTTGATTGTATCCTAACGCCAGGTGAGGTCACCTTTTTTATTGTTAAAGGTATTTTCTTATGCGAAAAGTGCGGAAGCAGACAACAAATCAGAAACATACGTTTTGTTCTATTAGAATAGAATAATCCTGTATGGGGCCTTTCATATTAAAAGTTTCAAAGTTCAACATCGAGACTTGTAAGTGAACAAGCTTTCGATTTCATCACAGAATTATCCTCGGACATTCTGTCACGTGATTTATATAGAGAATCACTTGACGAAACTCTCTTCGAACTTGACATCAAGTCGTCTTTCGCCTTCTTACAAACTCTGAATGCACACCGCAAGATTTCGCCCGATGTGGATTTTATGCCAAATTGTTATTCTTCGTTAAATAACTTAACTACAACTGCCAGTAGAGAAAGTCAGGGAATACTATATATTGCTGTGTGCGCTTTTGCCGCTTTAAATCGTAAATGTACGTGTAAAATACGCTCACAACCGCACTGAATCCTCGCAGAAGTTGCAATTTTACACAACCGATGACGTCAAAATCCTCAACTCGATCCCAGGCCCTTGTCTCATATATTTCTCAAAAATACGCGAGGTTTCTTTGCATTTTAGATATGTTCTTC
The DNA here is from genome assembly GCF_036669925.1 of Montipora capricornis. Lineage (NCBI taxonomy): Eukaryota > Metazoa > Cnidaria > Anthozoa > Scleractinia > Acroporidae > Montipora > Montipora capricornis. Next base: position 66,806,355 of record NC_090888.1, on the reverse strand, counting down.
GAACAGAAATTAAATTGTTTTTTTACAGGAAGGCTCATTAGACCATTACATTTTAGATTTTAAAATAAAAAATGGTGGTGAAATTTCGAGTCGTGCACTTTAAAGGATAGTTCGTTTACTCGTTTCATTCTTTGCTATTTGATCTTTGCAGGAATCGGATTAAAAGTACCGGAGATCCCTGAAGATGCTCTTGAACACGGGGAGTCTGATCTCCACAAAGGCTTCCAGATAATTAGGTAATGACCTAGGTTTTTTATGTACTGCTTACTACATCTGCGTGGGTTCAAGGCACGAATACGCATCCCCTTGTTGAATGAAGTGTTCTTCAAAATTTATGTGGTGTTAATTACGTCTGTTTGTGGGTATTGGAAGAAAAACTCTTACTAATACGCGGAATTCCCATTCTGACTACCGATTGGCTCTGCTTGCGGTTGCCCAATTTCAGTTTGGATTTTAAACGCTGTTGTGCGTATTTAAATTGTTTCTCTCGTCACATGGATCCTTGTAACTCAGTAGAAAGCTCGCAGTCCCTCTCTATGTCAGTTGTCACGCAGGTGAGAGGGGTAGGTACTTGGTGTCTCTTTTTCTATTGTTTCAATTTTTTTTTTAAACAAGGTATAAAACGTTCAGTAATTATACAATTACCCTAACTTAACCCTAACGCTAACCCTAATCCTAACCCTGAAGGTTTTACCGTGTTTAGATAATTTTGTGCAATAGATAACCACTAAATGACAAAATACACCAAGTGCCTACCCTGAGAGAAATGGCTGAGAGAAGCTTGGGATAATGGGAGCTGCCTCTGCCGCTCTCTCGATTGCGTCACAAATCACGACTGGCGAAAGCGCGCGGATCGACTGACTTAAAAGGGAAATGCAAGCAATCTCGTAACTTGCTTTTCATCCTTTTTTCCTTTAAATCTTTTCGTTTTGTGATAAGGTTTAACCTACGATGTCATGATTCATCATGTTACAGGTTTGTGGGTCTGGCTAATTTCACTGGCATTCCAGGGATGACTTTGCCTGTGGGGTATGATAATCGAGGTTTGCCCATCGGATTGCAGATTATGACCTCATGGTGGAATGAACACGTCATGTTGCGTGTTGCCCACGCAGCTGAAGGATTTGTGACCAGGAAGAGACCACAAGTTTACTACAGCTTGTTGGAATGAGCAGAAACCCGTCTTCAAACACGAAGACACGATTCGCTTTGATTAACAATTTTTGAGTTACATAAAAACAAACAATATAATTAAGTAACTATAGCGCAAAGTGAATGAGTACGTAGATTGCTTAAACAATATAATGCGGTTTGCAATAAAACTAATTTAGTGGAGTTACTCAACATATCCAATTTTCCATTGCGTTCTTCTATGATTCTGTAGCATTAGAAGTTTTAAAAGGGTTAATAATATGTAGGGAAATTTTTCTCTATTTCGATTGGCAAAGAAAAATACAGAAAAGAGTAATTCAGTGCAAAAAGAGGTAACAAACCAAGCATTCTGATTGGTCAATGTTCAACGAAAGTCTGAGATAGCCAATCAAATGCGAACCCCGGATGGCGCAATTTTTCCGTCGGATACGCATGCGTTTGTTCCGATTAATTACAATGACTCATAAAAAAAATTTTATCATGTAGATCATCAATTTGTAATCATATGATTTGTCTCGCGCAAGTTGGAATAAATAAGCACTCGTAATTTTTTTCAAAGAGGACAAATTGCACTCGCCCTACGGGCTTGTGAAATTTTGTTTGTCTTTGAAAAAATCGTGGTAAGATTGAATCTTCGCATCTTTCAGGTGTAATATGATTTGTTCGGTTAAATTATTCATAATTAAACTAATTTAAAGTGCAAGTATAGTTTGATGTTACAAAGTACATTGATCGTCTTCGCTGACTTCAGGTTCTTCCCTTCTGTCAAGTAACCTTTGAATAAGCGTAAATAAAAGTTTTCAAAGTTTGTTGTCTTCGGTTATTTAATATTCTTTCTTGTTCCGGTTAGGGTGCAGGTTACGGCAGAAGAAAGCAGGGATGGCGCAGTGGTGAGAGCACTCACCTCACTCAATGTGGCTCGGGTTCAATTTCCAGATTCGGCGTCACATGTGGGTTGATAGGGAGCTTTAGCAACGACAACGGCGACGGCAACGAGAACGTTACAAATTTGCATATTTAGTAGGCAAAAGCAGTCGCTTTGCACGCCCTGCACGTGCGTTTTTCCTTTTTGTCAATTTCTTGGCCGTCGTCAGCAAAACTACAACGTGAAATAACCAAGTTTGAGGTGTTATAGAGAACGTCAGCACTTGGACATAAATTTTCATTTTTCTCCCCTAAATTAACCACTGCTCGTAACCGTTTCATTTCTGAAGGACTGCCACTCCTTTGTCATATTAAAAAGTTCGGAATAGTCGCGAAGTGATCGCAATAACAGGAATTTATTTTTTTTCATGACGTTCTCGTTGCCGTTGCCGTCGTCATTGCTAAAGCTCCCTAATGAGTTGGTTGGTTGTCTACTCTGTTCCGAGAGGTTTTTCTCTAGGTATTGCGGTTTTCCCCTCTCCTCAAACACCAACGTACGACTTGATATTGAATAAACATAAATGATGTTGATTATATCAAGCAGTCCTATTTCATTCATATATAAAGACCAGGGACAGAATTTCTATTGTCTCCGTCTCTTCCTCAACACGGAAGGATGGACAAATCGTTTGCATCTCGCAAACGCCGCTTGTTTTGTAAGGCGTGTTGAACCTAGCATCCTTCGCAGACATTCTTTTGGCTCGTCACGCAATCTTTTTTCCTCCCCAACGAAAAAGATTGCGTGTCGAGCCAAAAGAATGTCTGCGAAGGAGGCTACGCAAATTTCCCTTTCGTAAACGGTCGTTGCCATTTGAAACGGTCGTTGCCATTTGAAACGGTCGATGCCATTTATAACGGTCGACTAAACACTTCACTTCAAAGAAAATTAAAAGAAACAAACTAAGAAAAAATATTAACAAAAATTAAGACAAAAAAGGCAAAAAAAAAAACATTTTTAAAAGAAAAACTGGAGGAAAAAAAGAGTCCGAAAATTTCCAAGAGTCGAACTCGGGTTCTTAGCCCCCACCCTAAACAGAACCCTAACCCGCCGCACCGAAACACGTATGACCAGCGAGACACAACTCCAAGTAACTGCAACCTTTTGAGTTATTAGAACTAATGAGTGTAATTCAGAGCTAAAAAATGGCATCGACCGGTTCAAATGGCAACGACCGTTGTGAGAAATGGCAACGACCGTTTACGAAAGGGAAATAAGCGGAGGCTAGATGCAACCATGTGTAAAGCCATAATCGGTTTCCACTAGAACGTCAAGGGACGGTGCAAGGTGCAAACTCTCACAATATATGAGCTGTTTTAATCAGTTGGGTCAGCTCGCCCAATATTAATGCATCAGTCAATTCCAGCAGTGCCCATTCCCCCCCCCCCCCTTCCCGGGCTAACCCCCGGGCATTAACTTAAAAAAAAAAAAATGGGCAAATTCCCCGGGGTGGGGACGAAGGAAGAGGGCAAATGCCCCGCCCCCGGGATCGTCGCTCATCGCATTTTACGCTCGCAAGATCTGTCTTGAAGATCGCATCATTTGAATTCGCATCCCTTCAGTGTTTTATACACCCTGCGAGCAGAGCCTCCTTTTGTCTTTTTCTTTACTGAGGAGGAGAAAAGGAGGCTCTGCCCGAATCGCGTCAACTCTTTGAAGCTTCTGGACTAGTCAATCTTGTTTCCTCTCGTCAAACCGGTTTTTCCAGTGCGAGCGTCCGTTTAGTGACAAAACCGATGGTTATAATTGAGCCCGCTGTACCATGAAAAACCAAGATGGCCGCGAGATCTGGCATATTGGGCTTGGGTTCGAGACTGTATCCTGGCAACATGTAGCGCATATTCAATAAAGATTTACTCTATTCATGCAGAGCCTTTCTCGAGAACGCCATAATCGAGCAAACAAAGAAAGGCTCTGCTAGCAGGGTGTGTTTCATGTAACTCCGCTTTCATGAATTTAAAAATTGCTAGGCTAGTTTTGAATGCTAAATGCGCAATAGCCGTCTTCACGTCGGTGATCGTTTTTTGATAAACCAAATATAGTTCACCTTGTCGCTGTGAAGAATCAAGACATTTTAAATGATGATGAATCGCATTTTAAGCTTGCAAGATTTGTCTTAAGGATCGCATCATTTGAATTCGCAAACCTTCTGTATTTTAAGTCCACTTTCAGGAATTTATAAATTGCTAGGCTAGTTTTGAATGCGAAATGCGAAGTAGTCGTGTTTACGCAGATTGTTTTGTGATATTAGTTCACCTTGTCGCTTTTGTATATTCATATGCTTACAAGTATAAATGAAGAAATACCTAAAATTGAGAAAACATACCTTTAAAAACATCCACAAGTTTTTAGAGTCCGTGACGGACAAGCCAGTCTTTAACGAAGGCCTCGTCTTTTCCGATAAACTCTTCCGTGTTAATTCGAAAACACCTGTGTCAAATGCCCGGGGGTCGCCCCGGGGTAGGGTAATGCCCAGCCCCCGGGCCTCGATAAAATTGCGAATGCCCCACCCCCGGGACTGACAACTTCAGCAAATGCCCCGCGGTTGCCCCGGGGGGGGGGGGGGGATGGGCACCGCTGGAATTGATTGATGCATAATGAGTAAACAATTTTCTGGTTTCTATGTGGTGCTCCCGTCGGTAAGAGAGTGAAACATGAAAATTTGGTTTTATCAAACGAGCTCCTCCACACGCTCATAAAAACCAACAACACCCACAATTCCTCTATTCGCTCTGACGAAGGGCTAACGCTTGAAACGTTGGCTTTCCAAATCTTTCACGGTGGTAATTTGACCCTCGTCAACTCGTTTGATAAAACCAAACTTTCAATATGAATGAGGTCGAAGAAAAGTTCTCCATGAAGACTTAGTAAACCATCGTTGTACTTTTGACCCTATTAGTTCGTTCGCTCCAATCGCGACATAAGGGCCAGGGGCTAGATTTATGCACCACGTTCCAATCCCCCTCGGACCACTGGCCGGATACTCCTGGTTTCCGACACTTTGCAGCCATTTTGGGGTGTCACGCAACGCTTCCCCAAAGAGTGTACTTTTTTGGAAAAGAAGAAAATAGGTGGAAAACAAATCCGGAATTCTGAATACTCATCCACTACCAATTTTTCTTTAAATATTTACATACAGGCATTGATCACATTAACTGAAAGCTAACTTTTTTTCAAATTTGTGACAAGACTTGCGTTCATTGTGTCCAATTTATTTTCAGGCTTTCTTCGCAAAAAACTGCTGCGATAATTTCCATCTCTTAAGCATTTAAATTCCGCAGATCAAATATATGAACATTTCATACATTCTATATCGTTCATACTGTAGTTAAGCGCTTACTCCAATGAGAAACGGCGCTCATACTGCTCTCAGTTAATACCCATTCAAATGCACGTGTTTGTTTTCTAACGATGGGAATCTTCATGCAGTAATTGTTAGGAGGTGTCCAAGGTAATTATGTGATGCCGTTAACATAACTCGTTATTTACGACGTTCACCAAGAAAATAGCGGCCTCTTCGGACTATCATGACCATTGAGAAACCACGCTGTTTCAGTCTACAATTTGTTGCATTTGCACGTGCCTCCGCGATCCTCAAATGGCCCAGGTGCTAGTTCCCCGTTCAACAGAAGACACGCGAGTGGCTGATGAATATTTAATAAAACGCGTTTGATAGTGGCAGTGTAATACAAACACTTACTGACATGCAAATTTTCATCAATAACAGATGAAAAATTAGTGTTTCTTTCTTTTTACTCTCTGGTTGTTTAAATATATTCCAATCACTTTTTAAATTTGATTTCTTACATTTAATTAAGATAGGACGCCGAAATAATAGAGAGAGGTTAGTATCGAATTTACGTGAAACGACAAACCCCAGGAGTCACATTCTAACTAGTCTTGCTCATTCCAGTTCTAAGTCGCGCTACATATGTGAGGCTAACAGCCAAGAAATAATCTGAAATCAAACTAATTCATCTGATTTTGGGCAAACGCAAATATCCGTCCGACGCCTCCCACCAATGTGGCCCGTGTTCAATTCCCAGATCCGGGCTCATACGTGGGTTGAGTTTGTTGGTTCTCTACTCTGCACCGAGAGGTTTTCCCCGGGAAATCCTGTTTTCTTCTCTCCTCAAAAACCAATATGATTTGATATGTATTAATTTGATTTTATTTCACTTGTGCACGACTCCACAAGCTATTCAGCTTTAAACATTATTTTGCGAAAATAAAGTTCCAATTACTATTACTATTATTGAAACTGAAAGGAGAGGAGATCAAAGACAGCAATCACGATCATCGAGTGCGCTTAATATTGTTTCGCTCGCCATCAAACTGGGGCTGTCAGATGATTCCGCGTGAAATATCATTGTGCTTTCCTTCGCCGGCGTGCGAAAGATCAAACGGTTCACTTGGCTCCAACATGAATAATACTTACTCTTAGAATTAATCATTGAAAAGAGACGGTTGTCCATAAATATTTTCAAAGACTGAAAAACGCGTAACAGCATGAAGTGAGGTAAAGTTACAACACTGGTTATTCCGTACCAGTTTTCATGCAAGCAACGTTAACTTGTTATGACAAATCAGGAAGAGCATCCCAGCGAAAGTTTGGTGTGGATGTCCTTAAACTAACACCTCGAAATCTTAGTCCAATGAAGCCCGTTGGCGTTGTACTGTTTACATCCTATCCACGATATCAGCACCGAGTCCCAAATCAGGCAGCACATAAAGTTTGTCCAATCCTAGATCGTAGCACAGCCTTGTAATCATTTGTTCGTCCACGGAGTCCATATCTCTTCGACACGAGGAGGGGGTCAGTATTTGTGAAACGCAACTGTCCAAGTTGAAATGTCCTTGCTTGCTAACTTGCGGGAGATAATGCAGGGTGGCCCGTTGGTTGGAGGGTTCTATGGGTTGAATAGGCTTCGAAGACAGATAAGATAACTTCCCTTGTGGAACAACAGTAGAGATTATTGCACTCATTTCGGCGTTGATGCTGTGCATATCCCTGCTTTCTGATTAAAATTTCACTACAACACGTTTTTATTTGGCACGTGTTGCTTCAATTCTTGTTGCGCAATGAATTCGCCACCAGAAATAGAAAAGCTCTTATTGAAAATAAAATCACGTTTCAGTAAACAAACAACTGCTTCCGTAAAATTCGCTGCAGTGAGGCAGCTGAAATCGCCACCGATGTTCCCGTTTCCGGGAACCAATTCAGCTGTCAAGGTTTCCTGCGCTTCGTAAAAACTGTTTATTTTACAAGACAACTTCAGTGATGTATACCGGACTGAAGTGGCAAAGGTTGGCGGGGGACAAAAGAACAATTGTTATTCCGATTTAGGCCTTTTTTAGGTATTGTTATGTTGACGCTTTGTTATTTTGTTTTATGGACATTAATTATTTCGGATCCGCTATATGAAAGACCAACTAACACGTTTCAATCTACAACTTAACGTATGCTTTGTTTGCACGTCGCAGGCGAGAGCTTTTATACTATCTAGTGTTTTCTTAATTTCTCTATTCAGTCTCGCGTTAGATCTTATTGTTTCACATCTACACAAATGATTTTTAGCGCAAGCCACAAGGCTTTAGCCTTTGTCATGAAGTGATGGATATTTGCAGATTGACAAACATCTCCCGGCTGTCCCGGTGGGATCTCTACACCCACGCGGGAGTAAATTGAAGGCTCAGGGGCACCCAACGAGAATATAGTTCAAAACCACTTAGACATAGCATTGTCAAACGTATTTTAGTATTTAAACGGTAGATATAGGCATATTTTGATCCCCTAAAAATTTTCATCTGTTCGGATTTCCTAGCTGAAAGTCTAGTGATCCGAAAATTATAGGGATTAAAACTTACCTTTTCGAAAATTTCAGCCAGAAAAAAGGCTCCCGAAATTTCTAGGTGACCTTTTTAGGGTAAAAATCCGTTAAAAGTGGGCAATTATACCATTTTTCAGATGTTAGAAAATCCTAGGACTGGCAGGCAAGCAAGAAATTTTACAACAAATGTTCCGAAAATTCTAGATCTCAAATCGTCTTCCGAACAGATATTTTCCGAAAATTGACGTTGGGTGCCCCTGAAGGCTGCTTCGTTGTGTTTTGGAAGCGAGTGTCACCAGGCCAGTCGCATCTTTCATACAAGGTTATTGATTACTTAACTTTGCGGAATAGATATGTCGAGCTCTCTGTAATTGACTGGACATTTCCATGGTGTTCAGAAACCGGACCAACAGACTCGCTAGTGCAATGTCTTTCCATGAATCGGCCTTAGGACAAATATTCTACCGGTTGAAAAATTTTTTTTGTTTAGGTGTTTCGTATACACATAACCACGGT
>NC_090888.1:66782934-66785434 GCF_036669925.1 Montipora capricornis | reverse complement strand
AGTGTTTATTTTGACGCAGTGAAACGTTTTACTCCAGCACTGCCGAGTGTAATTCATCTGGAGTCAATAATAATATGAATAATCAGATGAACTAGTCATGACTTGGTAAATTAGATTATCACACTAGCTTGTGTCGGTGGAGTAACTTGGTACTTTCGTGCCAGAACCATTACAAAAATAGTAATAATGAATTTTATTACATAAACACCAATGAAATACCAAGTGAGATTTTGCGGGAAAACATGACATCTTCACACGTGAAAAGAACACTGTTGCTATGGTTACATATAAAAATCGTGCCTTTCAATGCCTTTCGTGAAATGATTTTGTCTTTCGTTGGTGTTTATGTAATAAATAGATTACATGGCCCCTTGGAGATATGAAATTTCTCTCCTGGTGTTGAGATTATTTCACTCGTTCGCTGCGCTCACTCACGAAATACTTTTCAACACTCGAAGAGAAATTTCGCATCTCCGTGCAGCCAAGTAATATCCTCTATTTATTTGAGTATCAACTGTATTTAGCACTAGGGCAATCGTTGGGGACACCGTAGAGTGTCAACTCAAATTACGGTAACTCATATCAAATCATACTTGTCTGTAGGTTGGCTTTTGCAGAGAGAGGAAAACAGTAGTACCCAGAGAAAAACAACTTGGAGCAGAATAGAGAACCAACCAACTCAAACTCACATGTGACGCAGAGTCTGGGAATCAAACCCAAGCCACATTGGTGGGAGACAAGTGCTCTCACCACTGAGCCAGCCCTGCTCTCTTATTAAATAATGGATTTTAAAGATCAAACCAACAGTTTTTTTTCATTGATCAGTCACTGAAGTGTAACAGGTTAGTGGGTTACATTTAATGCTGTGATTTGGCTGATTTTCTAATTTTAATGGTGTCTGCCAACTGTCAACACAGCTATAACTATTTAGGGTGCAGGGATGGCGCAGTGGTGAGAGCACTCGCCTCTTACCAATGTGACCCGGGTTCGATTCCCAGACTCAGTGTCATATGTGGGTTGACTTTATTGGTTCCCAGTACTGTGCACAAAGAGGTTTTCTCCACGTACTCTGGTTTCTCCCCTCCTCAAAAACCAACATTTGATTTCACTTGATTTGTGTTAATTGTTAATTTCAGTTTACAGTGTCCCCAATTAGTGCTCCGGTGCTAGAACGACTAGGCGCACTTAAATAAAGTAACTTCCTTTCCTTAGCTCAGCTGGAGGGGCATGTGACTATTGGTGCAGGAGGTGGTAGACTCAAAACACCAGCGAGATCAAACACTTCAGATTTTAAACTATTACCCCATTCACTACTAACCAGGAGTGAGACTTGATAGACTTTACTCTGTCTAATGCCACACGATTTTACTCATCAATGGGGGACAGTTCACGAGCCAATGGTTTAACAACCTCTACCTTCACTGAAAACTATGTCCCCTTTAAGACATTGGGAGGGAGACTTAATAGCTTTTCTCTGTCTAATGGTGGGACGATTTTACTCATCAATGGGTGACAGTTCAGAAGTCAATGGATTCAAAAAAATTAATCTTACATTCAAGGTAAAAATCGTGCATACTTACAGAGGCAGATACATCAGCACAAATTTTGTACTCCAGAGAATCAGAATTAGTTATAGCCTTGTATGACTCCTCAAGGGATTTGTAAATTTTCTCACAATTTTCACACAACCCCTTATTTATTTCACTTGAGTTGCTGTTATTGACTGGAATGGGAACTATTTGGCCATTCTGTGGGAAAAAAACCATAAAATAAACTTTCAAGGAATAAAGTCCTTCACTCAACCCTTGTGGGAGCTGCAAGCAGCGATGATGCAATGGAGAGAGCAGTCACCTCCCACAATATGGCACAGGGTCCTCCTTCATGCCATCATTACTGGTCTTCTCCGCTGCTCCAAGAGCCCCCCCCCACTGATACTCCCGTTTTCCCCTAAAACCAAAAACCAACAAGTCATGTGATTTCACTTGTTGTATTCATTTGATTTGTAGAGGGCATAACTTCTTAAAAGCAACGGTTTATTTATTATTGCAAAATTTCCTGACTGATGTATAAGTCAACTGGTTAAGCCCTGAAAATTTAGTCTCAAAAATTAACATAGTAATAGATCCCTTACTAGTCTTGCTTTCTCACGCTATACTGAAGTTGCAGCCCCTTACTTTTACAGATAAACTTATAACTGAAAAACCGTGGGGTGCAGCTTACAGTACAGGCCCTGGTTCCTGGAAGCCAATTAGTGCTATTCAGGGATTAAATAATAATTAGCAGTGATATAATTAGCAGTGCTAATCACCCTTACTTGCAGTATTGAGGACTGAATTATGAAGGGCGCAGCTCACGATATCGGGCTGAAAGCATACAAAGGCGCCTCTGACTGCCGCTATACAGTCCACGTTGATGTCGGAGCACAGCACCACAGCTAGATGTTAATTAGCTGTGAGTGGGTTTTGATGAGGGAGGAAAACCGGAGTACCCGGAGAAAAAC
>NC_090888.1:66752934-66767934 GCF_036669925.1 Montipora capricornis | reverse complement strand
TTCAGGAATGTGTGGAAAATGATTTGATTGGTTATTACCCTTACATCATTACATCACTGAAATAGCGAGATTTGATTGGCTTTCATTTTCGCGGGCTTTGCAATCGGAGCCTTCTCTACAGAATCTGTCATTTTCGTTCGCGACAACAATGTGAGATTTTGACTATGAGTTCGTGCGTTCTCTGTAGCTTAGGCATCGTAAAAGATACGGATAAAAATCTTGTTGATGGTCGAAGGGGCAATTCTTTTAAAGTTCGAGAGGAATTGCTGTCTTTGGAGTGTAAAGTCGAAGTCAAGTCCACGTACATTTGTAGGAATTGTCTGTGCACGCTGAAGAAACGAAGGGCGCTCTTGAAGAATCTTCACGAAGTGAACAGCTCAATTCAGAAGATTGTCCAGTCGAAGAAGTGTTCCACTGTTCAATTACCAGTCCCAACGCCTTCCTCAAACCAGCTCAGCGACTCCCAAGAGCAAGCTACAAAGCGTGTTGCCTTAGAGGATGTTGGAGCGTCTGTGACATCTGTGGATATCGAAGAAGATAACAGCACATTACTAAATAGAACATCGGTAGATCAATGGCCAAGTACGCTCACGTCAACACCTTGTAAAGAGAAAAATCGTCCTGTCCCTTTTGCTGCGGTGGTTGGACCTGTTTCGCCGATTCCTGCTCGTGAACCAGATGAAAAGAAGACTCGTGTGCAAGTCACTGTCGAATGGCCCAGTCGAACAAAAGTGAATACTCTTCACGAAGGATTAGAGTCGCTCGGCAAGATGCTTTGTCGCGGAACATACAAGCAAATTGCTAGAGCCGTATGGAAGAATCCAATTTTAAGGAAATATATGCAGCAGTTGTATCTGGAGGAGGTCGATCGTGAGTGTACTGCTATGTGTTCATTAAAGAATCCAAGCTGTCTCAGATCGCCCAGCAAGAAAGACCTTCAGTCCTTTTCGTTCAAGAAATTCAACAGCGAACTTGAATCGAGAGCACCATTGTTTAGTGCGGTACTGTGGACTGCAAGTGTGAGAAAAAGCAAAAGAGACGATGTATTCTGGCTGCCATCTGTGTGTATGTCCGCGGCTGTCTTGCTCAAGAACAGATCTCCGTGTCTGAATGCAATGCAGCTGATAAACACCATCATTTTGTATCATTCGGGGATAACTGTGAGTAATTTTTTAATCAGTTTCTATTAGATGTTTCCCTGGTATTGTATTTATCCAAACCTATTGTGACGTACTGATGACAACGATAATATCATTTTTTTGTTAGTGGTACGAAGAATTTATTATGATCTGATAACCAAACTGCAAAGCTCTCTTCCTAGTACTCAATTGAATATTTTTCACTTAATCACTAATTGATCGTACGGGGAAAGTCACTTAAATTCCCTACCTTCTGACATAAATAATAATAATCCTCCGGATGTTAAATGTTGCGTCCTTAGTATTGGAACATGCTATTTGTGCGTGAGTCATTAGCTCCAAAATTTATTGTTGAAGTTATCATCCTGGATTTAAACCCGATTTATAATAATTACTACTGCCTTTTGTTTATCTCACACTCAGACTTTGTTCCCTTTTATTTCTAGCAAAATTACAACTCTTTCGTTTAAGTTTGTAGGCATATTTTATCAATAACTTCAAATTTAATTAAGACTGTCGACTTCAAATGTTGTTGTTGCCTGTCAATAACTTAAAGTAAACATAATTTTATGAATTTTTATGAAAGTAAGTATAATGTGAATGAGATGTTTCCTGTGTAGATAATTTTTGAATATATACCATTTTCCCTCAAAATATATACATGTACATCATAAGGATAAGATTTATCCATGTTTTTTGACATGTTCTACTCTGTTGTACAGACAACTATAATTCCAAAGTTCATGAGAAAATGAAGGTAGCAAATGTTAGTGTATTGAATAATAACATTACAACTGTCCTTTTATGGTAAAATGTCTGATCATAGACTAATTATTTATTTCAGGCTTCTCTTTGCCGACTGGGTTCCCTCAGAGTAACCACAGGACACTCGTATTATTACAGAAAGTTGGATGAATTTGGGAAAGAATATGCTGCGTCTGTTGAGAAGAAGGTAAAAGATGAGACAGCGCGACTTCAGAAACATCACCAAGCACCGACTGAGGCACCATCTGACACCAGTTTCCCTCCTCTAATGACTGAAGGCCACTCTCAACAGTCTACTGTAATTACTGCTGACAAAGGAAGAAAGTTGGTGTTCGATAACTTCGACTTCAGGCAGCAAGTTCACAGTATGACTGAACAGCATCAAAATATAGATGTCCACTGGGTTACACACTTGTCAGTGGAAAATCGTGTCTCAAGAAACCACTTGTCGAGTGCGAAGCCTGCTGCAGATGCCGTTATGCAGATGGAGAATGGTGTGTGTTTACCAACTCGCCATGAGCACCACCTGCAAAGGGAAAACTACATAACTCTTACTGAGAGAGCAATTGTGGAAATACCCTGTTTGGCATTTCTCAAGCCTGTGGTCTGTAAGCACATACCACACCAGTACAGTAAGGAAATGGCTGAGAAATCAGAAATGGTATTACATAGTTATTTAAAAATGACTTACAGGCTTACTAAAATTAATTCAGGCCCATTAAAAGCCAAAGTCACAGAACAATCAGAAAAAGTAGAGATGGGAAAAATGACTTTAATTTTCTTGCTTTGAAGTCTTGTTGTTTTCATGTTCCAGTTACAGTAAAAGTTATAGTTTGAAATTTTGTAGTAGTAAGATATAATTAAGTAATTAAGTATAAATATGCCCCCCCCCCCAGTTTTTTGCCCCTAACCCTTCCAAAAACCACTTAACCCATAAAATAACCAGGATTATATGTGTTTTCTCTTTGCAGTCTTTTCTTGGAATGTTGTATCACAACGAAAATGACTCAGATGGTATTCAGCAAGTACTGACAGCACTGCATCAATATGTATCCTACTATGGTGATGGAGATAACAGAGTTTATTCCTCTCAAGGTTTAGTGGCTGATCAGCTGTCAGTGGAACGTGGTGTGAATGCACTCTTTGAGCTTGCAAATGGCTTTACTCCAGAGGAACGTCTAGAAGGCTTGCACTTGGAAATTGCTGACTGGCATGCAGGAAATAAGTTTTTGAAGGTATGAAAATATCTAATGTTTCCTTCAAGCCAGATTTTATGAGTCATATACATTATGTGTAGCTTTGCCAATAGGTTCATACTCAGTAAAGTATATTCAGTGAGCAACACCAATGCCAGATATCTTGTGAGATAAATATTAGGAAATTAGTTGCACACTTAAACTTTAAAAGCACTATGGTCTGATTTCACACAGTTAAATGATAATTTTTTATTTGAGATAAAAAAAGGTCAGTCAATAAGGTTTGACATCTGTCACTGTGAAAGGAAATGCATCAGTTGATGGGTGATAGAAACTAAATATATTGTAAATATCTTTATTGAAGTAACAAAACTAATGATAATAACAATAATAATAAATATATTGCACATTCATTCACTGGCATAGTCTTCTAATCATGAAAAAAATTAGTTTAATGTTTGTATGTATCTGTTTTTAGGTTGCTTTCCATAATTTCTACAACACCAAATCAGCAGGAGACAAGTGCACTCTCTACAGCGACAGAAATTTAATAAACAGAAGAAATGTCAGCAGTGATGTTGATGTGGCAGTTAATCCCTGTAGAAAATTTTTCGACCTCGAAGTTAAAGCAAGGCTTATAGCTGCTGCATTAAATGAGCTTGGGATGAGTGATATTTCAGATAGCCCTAAGGGTGAATTTTCCCAACCAAACCTCCCTGAAGCGAGTAACATGGAGAAAAAGGACTATGTGCGTAAAATTGCCACACACATTGTAGATGGCTACGTCATTCGAAGGGAAAATGTTGAAAACATTTTCAATAACCTATTAGCAGCAGAAGCTGCTGAGGAAGAAGAGGTCAGGCAACAAACAGACAATGGCAGATATATTTGTTTTTTCCCCGGTTGTAGCAAAACCTTTGCATCAAGGGGAAAACGAATGCGTGATCATGAAGCCACCCATAACCAACAGGTGCCACCACAAGATTCACCAGGGTTACTTTTCCCAAGTGACTCAGCAACTTCAGAGAAAGTCCCTGAGAAGGATGACATGTTCAGTTATCAGTGTTCTTTCCTAGAGTATGGCATGCTAATTTTGAACTTTTTTGATGCCATCAAAGAGGGTGATGGTAAACGTACTTTCAGATGCTGGAAGTTTCAACTGCCTTACCTTAGAAATGACCCAGGAAGTACAAAGTATGCCCTTGAAGCCCTGGGGATGATTTTTCAAGTTTATGCACTGCTTTCACCAAAACATGCTCATGAACTTGTTTGGAACAGAACTGTGTTGCTTAAGTCAGGTTTAGGACATAACATTCCCCTTGATTTACTCCTTGAATTTTTCAATCGACTACTGAAAGAAGTCATTAGAAAGTTGGGTCCTAATGCAACAAATCACAGGGCTATAGATCGCTACTGTCATGCAATTGATTTCACCAAAGCATTACTTGACAACTTTGATCAAGAGTGTTGTGTCATCCGCCGTTCGGGACACCACTATGAACTCTCTGTGGTGTCTGACTTATGCAAGATTGTCACAGAGCTCATCACTCAGAGAGCCTTCTGTTGGACACCAGGGCGTACCTATGAACACTTTCATGGTATTAATTCCACCCTCCTGTCAGACTTTGATCTTCAAGACATGTTCAGGTGGATAACCAAACATAAGAAAAACATTGTCAGAGAGAGAAGAGCACGTTAGAATGACATTTTAGGACAGAAAGGTCAATCCAGTATTTAAATTCATATGTAACCTTCAAGAGTGAAATTACAGATCAAAATTGGACACATTTGGTCAAAAAAGTACTGAAACCTGTCAGACAGTAATAGTTTTGAAAAATTTCACACCAGCAGTTATAGTAAATTACACATAAATGAAATCCCTCATCGAAACTTCAGTTCAATTTCCAAGTTCCATGTGACTGTTTTCTGTTTATTTTTCTTAACTTTTCGTGCCCCCGTCACTTACAATGTAAATGAGAGATGATAATTTATTACATTTATAAATGTAATTGTACAGGAAAAGCTTCTAAAACCAGTCAGGTGAAGGTGAAAATTTCATTGACAGATGTAAGCAAAAAAACAATTCTTTTTTTTCTTTGGATTTCAAAACTATGTTAACTAAACACTAACCGACCCAAGTTTTAATTTCTGATTTTAAAAAGACACCTGTTTATTTTAACTGGAATTTTCTTATTTATTGGTCTGCCATTACTAACTTTAAAATCTTGAGAGAGCTGGATTGAGGAGAAAATGACGTCAAAGAGTCACTAGTTTAAGAATGCAATGCATGTGTACGCGGCCGAATTAATATGCAGCACGGGAGTTTCGGGCTTTCAGACTTTTAAACCCGTGTTTTGCATATGTAATAAATTGAGTTTACACGCTGAAATTTTAAGCTAGTGAGTAAATGACGTCATTTTCTCTAGATCCAACCTTTTGAGGTCCAATCGGCCAGTTTTGAACATGAGTAATGGCGGACCGTGAAATCCAAAACTTACACTCAAAATAAACAGCCTTTGGATAAAACTCAAAGCTCAAAATTTTGCCAGTTAGGTGTTAAGCAAACACGCTTTCAAAATCTGGAGAATAAAAGGAAATGATTTTTTGATCATAGTACCACTTTAACCATTCCAAAGATAGCCTTACTTAATGAGCCAATTTGCCATTCATCCTCAGAGACTCAGAGGCAACCCTACATGTAGCATGGGATACTATCATTACAAAGTCAACATGAAGAATTGGATTGTACTTGATGTGTACTTACTCAGGGCAGTCACTAACATTTGAAGCAGACATGACCCCCTTCCTTTTAAAAAGTTTTTTTTTTGGAAAAAATTTGCAATTAGGTGCCCCTTGGTCACTAATGATGTTTACAATTATTATTGTTTAAAAAGATTGCCAATCACACTGCTCATGTTTACTTCCTCATTACCTGACTGATCAATGTCTTCCATATGAACATCTACATTAAGCAAGTCACTTTCACTTAACAGCTGACACAGTTCAGAATCATCTCTGATGTTTGCCCATTCTTGAGCAAATTCCTCCATGTCCTCGTCTTCACTCTCTGGTGCCTCCAATTCGCTGCTGTGGACATCACCAAAGACCTGGTGAATCACACTTAAAATTGCTCGGCTGTGTTCTCTTCTCCAAACTTCAACAAAAGTTTCTACATGCTGTAGTGTCTTAATTTTGTCACAATTATCCAGAACTTGCTTGATTTGCAGTGGGGTGAATTCATGCATCATGTTTACAGAAGCCACAGCCCCTGAAGAATTTTGAAGAAGCAGGTTTTTCATGTAGTTGAACAGTTCAGTCTTGAGGTGTACCTTGGCATCTTCTTCAACTGAACGAACAGATTCAAAAGAAAGGTTTTCATCTTCGGTAGCATCCAGCACTAGTATGGCAGGTTCCTTGCAAATTTCTTGTTGACATCCACATGCTTTAGCACATATGTCACAGCACTTGTGACCTGACACAGAGGAAGTAAATTTCCCTGGAAAATGACTGTATAGGTAAGTACGCCTACAGTCAGTATTATTGGCAACAAAATCCTTGATGTCATGCATGCAATGTGCACCAAGTAGCCCATTGTGCAGTAAAAGGCATGAACTTGGCTGTCCATCTCTACCACCCCTTCCACATTCTTGGACATAACATTCAAGGTTTTTAGCAGGGCCAAAATGTATGACACGGTGAACTTCTTTGCAGTCAACCCCCATTCCAAATGCAACAGTACAGGCTAGTATTCGAATGTGGCCATTGGGTTGAGAAATATTACAAAGAATGTGCTTTTTCACAGCCTCGGGTGTTCCAGCATGGAACATTTCCACCATTCTCTTCTTACTGTCAACGTGTTTGTTAACATATAAATCATCTCCGAGGCTTTCTTTAAATGCTGAGTACACCAAAGCGCACTGCTTGCGTGTTTGGCAGAAAATCATTGTTCTTTCACAGGACACGTTTTTGCTTCTAAGCTCATCTATTAAAGTACTAAATATTGAAGCAACAGGCAAGTTTTTATCCAAATAACGCACACTGAATTGCACATTGGGCCTTTCTGGACTGTGTTCCATGATGAAGGATGAGGACTGGTTTAAATCCAAGGCCCTGAAAATGTCTCTTTTAGTTGACAGTGAAGCGGTGGCCGTCAGAATGATAGAGGGAACATTACTTGCAGTTAGTGACTTAAGTTCCCCCAAGTTTCCATACCAAATTCGGAAAGGGGCAGCTGTGCACTTTGAGGAAGATCCAGGAAGACCCCACTGGCTTATACAATGGGCTTCATCGACAGTTATCGCCACCAGAAACTTCCGATAGTGTTCAGTTGAAAGAAGCTTGCGCCATCGTTCCACGCTCAACATTTTCTCCGGTGATGCAAACAAGTAAGCGAACGCTCCTTTTTCTACTTCCTTCAGTCGTTCTTCGGATAGCTCATCGTGAAGAGCAATTGCTAATAATCCTAAAGACCGCAAATATGCCACCTGGTCTTCCATTAGCGTTCTTAGAGGTGAAATAATAATTATTTTGCTGCTTCCATGTGGTCGCGAGAACAGCTCATCGGCGACGATCGGGGCTGCATAGAAGATCAAGGACTTTCCGTACCCGGTTGGAAGACTTGCATAAACGTCTTTTCCTTTAAAAAGTGCTTCTAAGCATTTTTCTTGCTCGCTGTAAAGCGAAGGAATTTTAAAAATGTCGCAAACTCTCTGTAAAGCACGACGGAACTCTCTCGCATCGACCGCCATATTGCAAATCTACCTCTACAGACATGTGAGCCTTGGAAGTTTTGGTCAGCGTGAATCACTTTTAATAATTTATGCAAAATTATTCTTGAACACGATTATCAACGGTAAATCACAGACCGTCCTCTCCGATTTTTTTTTTGAGGGGAGGGGCGGTCTGTACACAGGCTAAGATTCTGACTGATTAAACTGCTTTTTGTCCACATGTAAAATACAGTTCAATTAAATCAAGCGCTATTTTCGTTGACAGCATTGATTTATTGAATTGAACTTTAACATCTTTAAACAAATGAAAGCACATTGAGGGTTCCCTCAATAATTTTGCCCTTTATGTGATAAACATGTAATCACAATGTGCCCTTGGGCAATTAAGGATTAATTTCACTTGTATTTTCACTTTGTGACTCGGGCAACTTTGTGAAAACTTGAAAATATGCGTGAATTCAATCCTTAATTGCCCTCGGGCCAATGCAATTACAATATCAATCAATATCATTGTTCTGGGTTGGGTTGGCATAAACTCAAAATCAAAGATTGGATTTCCAAAAATCGTCACAAGAAATCAGGGGTGCCGCTTATCTTTGGGAACATTTCATGTCGATCTAATGACTGGTTACTTAGCCTTCGAGCAGGCTCCCTCTCTGTGGTGGGAGAGAAAGAGTCAGAGCCTACACGCATCCCTCTGAATTTTGAATGCCGCCTCCTGATGTCACGCTGAGATAGCTGCCAAAAATTAGCCAGTCAGTGACGAAACATTGAAGAAACAGTACCCTTGTGAGATAACTTTAAGAATTCCTAGGAATTCCTAAGAATTTCCTGAGAATTCCTAGGAAAAAATTCCTAGGAATTCCTAGGAATCCAAGGTGTGAATTTTCACGGTAATTCGGACTGGGAATTCCTAGGAATTGCTCGAGGCAGAAACTCCAAAAAAACTGTAAAGGAAGGAAGCCTTCACCAGAAAAATCCTAACAACTACTGCTGATGCTGTAAAGCGTAGCTGAATATTCTGTACAGTAAATCATCAAAGTCCCTTCCACGGAAATGTGTTTCGTTCGTCAGGGAAAAATTTAGCACACAAACTTGAAACAACGGGAATCATAATAGAGAAATCCGTTTTCCCTGACCACATCTACACTGTGTGAGACTCATCGACCACAACTGCTGCCAAATTTTAGTAAAGCAAAGCGGAGTTATCTTAAGTTTTTTTCTATTTATTTCAATGAAATACAGACATTACAACTACTACATCACACTTTAATACTAGACAGATATTCTAGGGTTTTGCTAAAAGCAGGCCCGCGGCCCAGCGGCCCGAAGGCCCAGCGGCCTGCGGCCCACGGCCCGCGACGGCCCGGCAGCCCGGAGGCCCACACAGTTTTGTTGTCCAGCGGTAAATCCACGCGCATGCACAGCTTTGCATCGGCTTTGGGCGCACAAATGAAAGACGGTGAGTTTGAATTCGTTTACCATTTTACTAATCATTTCAATCCTTTCTTTCGTTGCATGTTGCTAAGTGAAAAACGTTGTCATTCTCTGTTGTTTTCGTCTGTTTACAACAACAAACAGAAACAAGGATTCAAATGATTAAAATGGTAAACGAATAGGCCATTTCCGAGTTCATATCCGCCTCCTCTTCAAAGCGAGGCAAAGAGCAAAGTTTTTGTGATGGTAATTAGTTCTACTTTACATATGAATGAAAACTAATTCTCATAAGAAAAACTTCGCTCTTAGACTCGCCTTGAAGAGGAGGCAGACATGTACTCGGAAATGGCCTATTCAACCTCACCATCGTCCATTTTGCACGCCCAAACCCGATGCAGATCTGTGCATGCTCGTGGATTTACGCTGGACAAAAAAACTGTGGAAAATCAGGACTGGGCTACCGGGCCGCCGGGCCGTCCCGGGCCGTGGGCCGTGGGCCGCTGGGCCTTCGGGCCACTGGGCCTTCGGGCCGCCGGGCCGACGGGCCGCTGGGCCGTGGGCCGCGGGCCTGCTTTTAGCAAAGCCCAGATATTCTAGTATCTACACCATTTTATTTCAAAGGCTTGTCGAGTATTTGTGATTATAGATATGCATTTTACTAATTCAATAATTTGAAAATTGAAATATTTCGTCTTTGTGGATGAAGAAGACTTCTAAAGACTTGTCTTTGGATTTCTTTTGATTTCTTTCAAAGAACTTTTTTTCCAAAATTCAGGGTGCAGCTTTATCTGCAGGTGTTTACGGTAGTTAATACAGTTAAATATAATTTGTTAATTGCTTACCATTTTATGATATATAAATAAAAAAATAAAATTACCCTCACCATACTAGTATTAAATCATTTGACATTGACATTGATTACAGTTACTTAAAGCAGTTACCAGTATTGTAGGAAGCAACTTACCTTTGAATTGTTGGAAAAACACTGCTCAACATCCTTCAACTTGAGAAAAAACTCCTTGATCACTAAATCAATATTGTTTGGTAAGCCATCTGGACCCACTTTAAAGCAGTCTTTAAAAAACACAGAATGCTGCAGGTCTTAAAAGAAATACTGTACACAATTTTATATGACACCTAAGACCCCAAGAAGCTCATAACTGTTTGTTCAGACACAGCTTTAACTTTCAGAAAAAAACTGGTTCTCAATGTTCAAAGGGGGAGGGGAGGGGAGGGGAGGGGGAGTACCAATACTCACCTCCCACCAATGTGGCCTGGCCTCATATGTGGGTTGAGTTTGTTGGTTCTCTACTCTCCTCCGAGAGGTTTTTTCCTGGGTACTCCAGTTTTCCCCTCTCCTTAAGGGTGATTTTCAGTCCGTACTGCCCACTCTCAAACGTTTGTTTATGTTTTTTGTTTTGATTTATGTAAGACATCACAAAATGTAATGTTTTACAACCACTTACATGACGAAAATACTAAGTTTCATGTCAACCACCATTGTGAATGCAATTAGCTTTATGCTTCATTCTTTCTCATATCAACAGAGAGCTGTAAAAATTAGAGAAACAGTTAGGAAAAGAATTTAAAATGCCTCAACTATGAGATACATGTAAGTGGTTCATAACGAATAACATCAATTCGAATTCCAACAAGACTCACAAACATTAGGATGCTGAGACTGTGCAGTATGGACTGGAAATCACCTTAGTTTAAAACAAATGTTTGATTTGATCAAAAATTGATTTTGATTTCCACATACAGTGTCCTCAACTAGTGCCCCAGAGCCAGAAGACTTGACACCAAAATAAAGTGCGTGAACAAGTTCATCATCTCCAGATAAATTATATTATCCAAAGTATAAAGATGCCTCACATTAAAAGTTTTTGCACGAATCTTTACTTAGTGCTTAGGGAGTGCATCTCAACGTTAATATGTCAGTGTGGAAATTGTTTTTCTGTTGGTTCAGTAGTGATGTTGGGCAACACTCATTGAACTAAAACCATTGGTTTAACATCATTGGTGCTCTAACATGTTGGACAACAAAATGTTAGCCAATAACAGAGATGTTAAACTCTGTAGATCTAAAATCTGGAGATTTTTTCCATCAGGTCTCCGAAACAACACTCCCCCTCCTCTAGAAAAATCTACCTCCCTTGTGAATCTTGAATGTCAAATTTGTGGAAAAACAGAGCACTTATGCCAAAAATGTTTATTAGTTGAACGGAGATCCAATCAAACAATCGGTTATATTTCAACAATAACACACAGAGGTAAAGAAAGCCATTTTGATCAGTTCTGTCAATGAGTGTTTGAAAACTCAAGCATGAAGAAATGCATTAAAAAAACGATGAAACAAGTTTGAAAATTTGGAATTTTTTAAAACTTGGGGATGGAATTTGAGCCTATAATGGAGCAAAGTCTTCAAAAGATTCAGAATCGTTTTTATCCGGGAGATTTGATGACCTGTATGAGACTGGGCTTCATTCAGTACCTGGGAGATAATCCGGGAGAGTTGGCATAAAGCAGCGGCTACACGAGCGATTTTTTGCTCGTGCTGGTGATGCGATTTTTTCAAACTTTGTCGCGTCGCCAGCGCGATATGAAAATCACACGTGTAGCCACCCTTGAACTGGCTACGCGACGGGTGAAAAAATCGCAAGTAAAAGTCGCCAGAGTTGAAACTTTCGCGACAAAATCGCAGAGATACATAGTAGCCACCCTGCAACTTTTTGTCCGCGCTTGCGATGCGACTAAAGACTATTTAGCCAATGAAATTAAAGTAGGAATCTCTGTTAATAGTGCCCAGGTCTCTTGAAGTATGCGATTCGTGCGGCCTTCTATTTGTCGCCAAAATTTGTCACAAGTGTAGCCACCCTGGCGTGCAGCCAACGTGACAAAATCTGAAAAAATCGCATCACCGGCGCGAGACAAAAATCGCTCGTGTAGCCGCAGCTTAAGTGCAATAATACTGAACCCATGCTAGCTCTGCACACCAAGATCACACATGGACCATATATATATGGCATTATATCACCGCCAAAATTCGACATCAGCATTTGACATCCAAGTTTCAAATTTGAGTCTTGATTTTCATATACGACATTGAAGTTTTATATCCAACATTGAAGTTTTTAATTTGACATCGAAGTTTTGAATTTGACATCCAAGTACTGAATTTGACATTGAAGTTTTAAATTTGACATTGAAGTGGAAAATTCTATATTTCACATTCGACTTTCAAGTTTCAAATTCAACTTGCAAGTTTTGAATTGAACTTCACACATGAATGACTTGACCTTCAATTTCATATCCTTGGTAACAGTAACCACTGAATGTAGTTGACTGAGGGTTCGCAAGGCTCCGAAATGTGGGAATGGCGGCTGAAATATTGAGAAGACTGACAGAGGTGGTACAGGAGACATTAACAGTACTTTCCCTTTTATCCCTTCGAAATTGATTTAGTAGTTCTAGCCAAGACTAGATTATGCGGCTAGAACATTAGTGAACATAGATAGAGGACTTCAGGGACTCGACGAAATTGTTCGACTCTGAGCCTCCTTCTCTCTTTCCATCTACTCACTCAGCTCCTCGGGTATTTTCTGGGAATCGGGCGACCATCATTTAACATAAGAGGGGACCATTACTTTTGCTTATGAAACATGCAGGGTTTTCAAGTTCCCGTCATAGCTCTTAAGAGTATCTGTTGTAGTACAATTTGTTCCTTTGGTACAATTTTTTCTGAACTGGTACAGAATATATTGAACTGGTACAAAATATATTGAACTGGTACAATTTTAATTGTACTGGTTTATTTTTATCAACTGTCTAAAAAAGGGATTTTCCTTTTTTTGGGGTGTAGTTAAAAAACAGGGGCGTGGTTTTTAGGGGGTCTAAAAAAGAACACGTTATTTCTTTCTTTTTTTCTACTTTCCTCCCCTCCCTCATCTTCTCCATCACCTCTATCAAGACTTTCTTTTTTACTCACGCGAACTTGAACTTGAACTCCCTACCTCTGGATCTGTTGTCCACTCTCTTATCCACTTGACCACACAAGCAGATCATGCAAACTTACCATGATAATTTATAATTAAATATTTTAATATTCATCCCAGGCCACTCTCTGTCCAAATATTTTATTATTCATCCCAGGCCACTCTCGGTTCAAACTTCAATTTATTCACATTTAGACTTCGGCAGTTTCGTTAGAAGAAAACAACTCGACAATGCAGTGTGTATCGCACAAAATATTTTATCAAAGATTAGATGACTTTAAGCAAAAGCAGAAGCGAAATACATGTAAATCACAACTAACCATGTTTATCGAAGATCAATTTTACAATGAAGCAATGGAATACTTGAAAATTCAAAGTGAAAAATCGAGTAGTGATTCGAGAGAAACGGAAGGCAAACTATCTCAGTCACAACTAAAGACATTGCAAAGAAAGAAATGGACATACCACCAAGGAAAACTGGGCTAAACTTCAGAATACCCCGCCACTTATTTGCATTTCATTGAATAAGAATAGGCTCTATTGTATTAAGTCTCGTTCTTCAAAAGATGTCGCATAGGGGAAACAATAGTGGTTAGCTGTGGCGTGGTATCCTGAAGTTGCTCCGAAAACTGCAAAAACCTGACAGAAAAACTGTTATCTCAAAGAGTAAACTCTACGACACTCTTAGTCTTAGCACACCAAAGAACAGCACATAGCAACTTTGTCGAGTTCCGGAAGTCCTCTATCTATGTTCACTAATCTTCTAGCCGCATAATCTAGTCTTGGCTAGAACTACTAAATCAATTTCGAAGGGATAAAAGGGAAAGTACTGTTAATGTGTCCTGTACCACCTCTGCCAGTCTTCTCAATATTTCAGCCGCCATTCCCATATTTCCAAGCCTTGCGAACCCTCAGTCAACAACAACAGTGGTTACTGTTACCAAGGATACGAAATTGAAGGTCAAGTCATTCATGAGTGAAGTTCAATTCAAAACTTGCAAGTTGAATTTGAAACTTGAAAGTCAAAGGTGAAATACAGAATTTTCCACTTCAAAGTCAAATTAAAAACTTCAATGTTGGATATAAAACTTCGATGTCGAATATGAAAATCAAGACTCAAATTTAAAACTTGGATGTGAAATTCCGATGTCGAATTTTGGCGGAGAAATAACGCCATATATATAGGCTGCTAATGGCACATTATATATGCTTCTGCACTGATCTTGTAGTACACTGCACTTTGCAATTCAATCCCCCAGACTGCAAGAATGGGTAATTGACCATTTTACAGTTGCGTGCTTAACTACCTGGCCTACAAAAGAAAGTGAAGCTAGAGCCAGACCCTGTTTTAATAGAAACTTCACTGCTTTTCTTATGCAGAGATGTATCCAGAGTGTGTCATTGGGTCCTACAACGGACCGGTTTTTCTTTTGGATGCATAGAATATAGAACAAAGGGTCCAACTGGATCCAGAAAAAAAATTGAATGTTTATGCAAATTACAAACGCCAGAAAAAACATGGGAAAGTAAATTCTCACTACGGAGAAGTGATCAAGTTCCTTAAATTTCAAGGTAAGTTGTTACTTTCAGATTTTTGTAGTCAAATGATTTCATTTTGTCAGTTCTTGTGTTTGAATTCCCAACTATTTTTAGGTGAGGCAATCGGTGACACTTTCGATCTGCCAATGATTATTAAACATTTTTGTCCAAGTTCACTTTGTTGAATGTTTTCCAAGCA